>NC_064042.1:13059552-13359552 GCF_932526225.1 Nematostella vectensis | reverse complement strand
TATTTATCGATCAAAGCCCTCAGTACAAAGGTCTTGTCGATGGTGCTGTTGTTTTTACGAAAACCACCTGTTCTTTTCTCAACAGCCCGTTTTTGTCTAGAAAGTAAGATAATCTATCTTTTAGAATGGACGTCAGGATTTTGTTGAGGCTTGGGAGCAAAGTCATTCCTCTGAAGTTATTTGGATCTTCAGTGTTTCCTTTCTTGAAAATAGGCACGATAACTCCCAAACCCCACACATTAGGCCAACGCCCTGATTCCAATATGGAATTAAGCTGAAATGAGAAGCACTCCGTTCAAGATATTGTAAAATCCTGGCACTTTGCCTCTTTTCAGCTTTTCGAAGGCGTTTACAACCATTGTGGTAAAAGCAAAATCTAGGGGACTTGTTACCCTGGAATTAGAGGGGTCATCTTCGGTCTAATTATTAGTAGGACTTGTTTGGACTTGTTTATCTAGCCCGATGCATTGCCGCTAAATTTTAAAAATAAGAACAGCAGGCTTCAAGGGGCACATTACAGGGGATGGTGCACTGGGGGCACATGCCCCCCCCCCCCCCCCCCCCCACACACACACACAAAAAAAAAAATTCTAAGGAAATGATAAGTGGCTGTTCCCCATGTTTTTATATCGTGAACCTCCCGATATTTTAAGGCCCGCTAGACACTGTTGCCATCTATGAGGACGTCCCGCAATGCCGTTGTCGTCAAGGGCGGGCCATGCAAATGGTAACGATGACGATATTTATCATGAACATCTCATTTTGATGTTACATAACATAACGAATCCCACAAGAAAGACTTTCTATGCTACAAACGTACTGTAAAGGGAATTATGGAGCCTTGTGAAAGACCTGAGAGCCCTGTCATCAAAACATAGGCCTTGAAATGGTTTCAATGGAATTATGAAATGGTTTACATGGAAATTAAAACCCGGTGCGCTCTGCATGTCGGAAAAAGGGGATGCGCGGGGGAGGAGAAGAAATACAACGCGTGCTGTCGTGGGATATTGAGTTATTTCAATAACTGAATTACATTTTTCGACGTTTAGGCAATGCTGCCTTCATCAGGAATAAAGGATTATAATCGTGACGAGTAAACATGAACAAACACAAGTTCCAGCACGCGCGGTAGTCGACGGCTTTTCATGTTTTTTTTTACTTCCTCCGACTCAGTATCGTGAGCGGGCAGCGATCTGAAGAAGAGAAAGACGTTGTGGCAAAAAACCCGGAGGACCAGGGCATAGATTACATATGCTGACCAAGGAAAATTCGTAAAAAGTTTATGATTTCAAAAAGCGACAAGTAGCTCCGTTTAACAACTCAGTATAGCTAGCAATTGTGGCAAAATCACAACCTTTTTTTTAGATTGTTTCTGTAAAAAGGATGTGAAATTTTATTATCAGAAAAGTTTTAGGTGAATATTCGAATGACGAATCGCGTTGTATGCGCTCTAATTTAACATAGCTTAAAAAAATAAAGACAATAAAAAGAGAGAGATTTCACCAATCACGGAAGTTTTTTTCTGTCGCATGTCGCGCGCACATCGCACATCGCGCGCGATTCGTGATCGCCGGCTCAAATTGCAAGTCGCGCACGCGTACGGACTCGTTCCTGATTGGTAAAGACCGCCTGTACAGGAAGCTGCGAGACCCAACAACTCGTGTCGATTGTCTCTTGTTGTAAATATACGGTCGAAGTATTGAGTCTACTTCGACCCTGTTTCGCCTCAAAACACCACGTTTTCTTCTAAGAAAACATTGCAGCTCGAACATAGATCCTTACAAGTTGCTATTTCTGTCCGCGAGTGCCACAAACGACCCTTTCTCTCGCCAGGGTCGGGTCATGCTTTGAGGTTTATATGGACGAGTCCTCTGTGGAAGGGGAACAAGGGGGGACTTTCAATCGTTCAAGAAGGTTCGTATTATTGTTATAACTTCTTTACAATGTAAAATATGCTGCAGTAGAATGATATCTTGATATCGAAGAATTCCATGTAGCTGCCATGATACAGTTTGAGGGAGAAATAGCGAACTAGGGTAAACATATCAAAATTCGTGTCGAACTCGCGCCATCATTCGACCCCTTATCGCTTCAACATTTCTAAACTAAACATCGTTCGTTCGCTTTAATACGGATTTCTTGGGAAATTATGTATCGGATTTACAGCAAACAATATTGATCTTTAGTTTAATGAAATTTCCATGGCTAATTTTGGCTAGAAACTGATGTTTTGCGCCTTTTAATATTAACGCGAGAAGCTGTAAAAAAAGTTGATCGTCTAGTCTGAATAAAAATTGTCTAGTGGTTTATATACGCCATTCCTGCTGTAATTTTACCTAACTTTTAAACTATAATGTCATTTCTAGTATAGACTTCGCTTTCAGGCTAGAAACAGACCCAATAATGGACGAGGGAGCACAGTGTCTTCGAAATGTTGAAAACAGCTTTGTTCAAAGTTGGCCAATCTCTATTTCTCGCTACGAAATGGTGCCATGACACTAAAGGAACATTTATCGAAAATATATCTCATTAAATCGAAAAATACCAATCATAGAACTCTACGTATAAATCCTTTGCATATTGTTTTTTGTGTGGAATCCTTTAGAGTTGTGCGTTTTCAATATTTATTTATTTTTTCAATGTTTGGTTTGACCACGTGATCAAGCTATAATTGAAGCACCAGAAACTTTATGTAGGTAACCACGCCATGTTGAAGGTCTGTTGATTTATAAAGTACCCCATTAACACCAAAATGCTAAACATATTTAAAGGTTATTTAACGGAACATGTTATTCAACCGTTCACATACCACTCCCCCAACTAAACTGGTTTTAAACGTGTTAAAACTAAACTACCTCGTGAGGTGGTTTAAACCATGTCTGACAAAGATGTGGGATTAAAAGAAGTATTTAAAAGAGGGGGTGAATATGGCATAGCTGTCGACTTACCTGCTTTAGGCGGGTGTCACAAGATTTTGGACCTCATCACAAGCCTAATTTTTGTGACAATGCTCACATACATTCTCTGTATTCACCCGCATTGGCTCCCTTGGGTTTCTTCACATATTTACTGTATTTCACCCGATTTAACAAGATTTCTGTCAAAGTTGGGTTGACAGCTATGACATGGAAACATGAGAATAAACTCCTTTTATTAAACAAAGGGGGCAAGGCAAATGTTCAGCAGTGGCTGAAAGAATGTTTACAAGAAAAAAGAGAACAGAGAGGGAATTTGTGCATTATCAATCGACAAACCTGTAAATTCCTACTAACTTTTACATTTTAACACTCAAAATATCATTCTTTGGGAGACAAATGGTCACAGGTTAATAGAAACACCTAAACTTAGGGATACAACATATCTTCCTCGGTCCACTAGAGACAACCATGATGATGAAAAATCTAAATTGTAACTTACAATTTCAGTACAATGTGAAAGGCAATGTTTGCCTGCCGAGTCCCTCTATAAAGCACAGTCACCCTAGATGATTGGAACAGGGTCACAGCCCTTTAACTCTAGGTTTTGGTATGCACTATGCATGTAAAAGAGGTCAAGACATTCTCTTCTTCGATGTAAATCGCAAAATTGCAAGACAATAGTGATTATTAAGGGGGCAATGACAAGGCAATAAGCGGGTTATTGCACGCCCGGGCGTTGGGACTAATCATCCCTTGGTTGTGGGGACATTTAATCACTAAATTTCATGCCATGGAAAATGAAAACCACTTTATAGAAAATGAAAAATCAATTCAACTGTGATGATGACAAAGTGTTGACTAAACTAGCCTTAACTCAGACTCAGATATTTTTGTGATTTAATAAATCTTTATATAAGGAATTAATTTCACCCTTTTATTTAGCTGCCAGAGTTGACAATTTCTATATACATACATACTATTCTACATAATGAAACATATGTTAAAAGAGGTCTGTTAGAAATCATAAATAATAAGCTCAAGGCTCAGAAAACAGATCTGAATTTTGCTGTTATTTGAAAATATTAAAGCTAGGATTCTGCATGTGAAGTGCTAGAGTACCATATGAGCATATGTAAATACTATTTTCTCTCTATTTTACTGTACACCAGTAAGAAATTTCAAAATATCTTCACAAGTTATTCCTTCTTGGATGCACACTATGTTTCATTTTCACCTTCTGATTATGGTTTCATCTTTACTGAGAGAAAAGCACAGTTACAGAATCTGAATAATGAATTCTCAACTGAGTGCTCAACTGGTTCTTTCACTTCCCTTTTATTAGGATTCCCTCTAAAAGAAAATCTCAGACGTCTGTCTCATCCGAGTTCAAGGTGGAAGAAAAACGGTAAGTCTGTTCCCAAATGATTTCCTTGTTTTGATTTATATACAACTATTTGAAAAAAAAATGTTGTCAGTGCAAACTGTAATAATGTTGATTGGCAAATCACAGTTCTAGTGTATGACTGAAAGGTCTCATTGTATTTTTACTAAATGCAGGCTATTATGGATCAAACAAAAGATAATCCATTTAAGACCATCAGTAAATGGCTTACCAATATTTATTGCCATAAGCAGTTTTCACTGACAATATTTTTTTAAAGTGAGTTCTGTATTTGTGTAATTTTACTGTACACATTCATAGCAAGTAAATATTTAGAAGTTTATTTATTCATTAAATTATAGTTTAATTACAGTAAACTCTATTTTTTATAAGGATAATTTTCAGTTGGGGCTGGGTCGTTCTTATTTTTGGAGTATTTTAAGGTTAAAGCTGCATTTTCACCTGATTACTTCCGGACACCCGACGGTAACCTCAACCGTTGACAAAAAAATCTATTAGAATCCGAGATATTTAACAGGCCATCCGCTTTAAATTATCAATCACATCTTTAAAGAGACTTCCAGTAAACACACTGCTTTTAATATTTTGCAATATTTTTCACGTTCTCCGTTAAAAATCATCGGATATTGTTAGGTAATCGACCAGAAGTAAACTGGTGACAATGCAGCTTTAAGGAATCATAAACCAAATATGGTTGGCCAATGTCCAAACACTATCATTTCTTCTTCCTGGAGTAAAGCAACCACCTACTGTATTATATATCACAATAGATAAAAGGGGGTAATATCCTTTGGATGTAGATAGCACATACCTGTTGCTTGCTGCCGAGGGATTTCTTGTAGAAATGGATGCTCTGGACCTTAAACTGAGAAAAGCATACAGTACATTTAATTTTACCTACTGTAGTATCATAAAACTTTCGAGACATCTATTAGAATCCGAGATATTTAACAGGCCATCCACTTTAAATTATCAATCACATCTTTAAAGAAACTTCCAGTAAACACACTGCTTTCAATATTTTGAAATATTTTTCACGTTTTCCGTTAAAAATCATAAGAGATTGTTACGCTGGTGACAATTGGTAAACTGGTGACAATGCAGCTTTAAAAATGTTCTTAATCATGATTTTCTAATGTGAGTGTATAATTTTTTTTTATAAAACCCAATAGATTATTAGGAAGAGAATTACACAAATGACCAGTAGCATTTATGTTGTTGGTTGCTATTATGAACACATCTTAAATCATTTATTTATAACGCATCACACTAATAAAACAATATTTTGCTTATATCTTAGCTTGTTCTTAAAATTTAGTAAAATCTCAAGCTGAACTTTCTTATTTAAAAATCTTATATGTATACATATGCATCTACTGTATGGCTTCCATTCTGAAAGGCACAACCCTCTGATACTGTATATTATCTTTCAGTAAAAAAGGCTCGGCCCAGCCTGCTGGAAGCAATAGTAGCTCAACCACACCAACTTGCCCATACAAGTAAGTAGCCTCTGGATTTGTTACTTTTCTTTTGAACCTCTGTTAAAGAAGGACAACCTCTATTAAACAGCAAGTTTGCATTGCTCTGGGGGTACTGTGCCACTTGTGTTGGTACTGTACGGTACCGCTCTTGAATATAAGAAACACATGTTTGGGAATAGTGCGTAGTCTAGCCAATCCATGGCTTTCATGTTTTCACTGTTGCGTCATAAACCATTTCAATGCACACAGAAAGGGAATTGATTGGTCATGGTGGTACGTATGATTGACTATGTGCTATTCCCAGATGAGAAATGGATTTGCGTTGTTTGTGAACAAATTCAAACACATTTGCATATGTTTGAGAGTGATACTGTACCTGGGATTGAATGTTTTGTTTTGACTAAAATGTGATGCATCCTGAAATGCGACCCTTTCAAAAATACTCTCATGTCTGGAAAGTTTTATAATACTACAGTAGGTAAAATTAAATGTACTGTATGCTTTTCTCAGTTTAAGGTCCAGAGCATCCATTTCTACAAGAAATCCCTCGGCAGCAAGCAACAGGTATGTGCTATCTACATCCAAAGGATATTACCCCCTTTTATCTATTGTGATATATAATACAGTAGGTGGTTGCTTCACTCCAGGAAGAAGAAATGATAGTGTTTGGACATTGGCCAACCATATTTGGTTTATGATTCCTTAAAGCTGCATTGTCACCAGTTTACTTCTGGTCGATTACCTAACAATATCCGATGATTTTTAACTGAAAACACGAAAAATATTTCAAAATATTGAAAGCAGTGTGTCTATTGAAAGTTTCTTTGAGGATGTGATTGATAATTTAGAGCGGATGGCCTGTTAAATATCTCGGATTCTAATAGATTCTTTTGTCTTTTAACGGTTGAGGTTTTCGTCGGACCTCCAGAAGTAAATTGGTGACAATGCTGCTTTAAGTCAAGAACCTCTATTGCCCTATTCGTTACTGTGATTTGATTTGATTTTTTTTAACAGTTTTGTTAGAAATAGATTAAAACCAGCAAGTAGCAGACAAGAAGACTCTGCTAAATCCATTGTACCTGATAACAACAAGTCCACAACTGTTAGTAGCTGCAAATCTACCACAGCTGTAAATAGCAGGACGTCAACGCATTCCGCTGGAAGCAAGTCTTCTTCGGCTGCTTATAGTAGGACACCAGCTTCTACTAGTAGTAGTAAGGTTACAGCCACATGTAACAGCAAGCCATCTGGTGATAGCAAGTCCAGTTCACAGTCATCCAGACAGAAAAATACACCCAACAGTAAGCTACCTGTTGGCGATAGCAAGTGGAGTTCACACTTTACGTCCAGACAGAAAAGCGCATCACACACTTCAATACCCCCTCCAACAGCCAGTTCCTCAAACTCAGAACTACTGGGAAAAGCCCCACCTACTAATCAAGGGAAGGGAAAAGCTTTGAGGGCAACAAGCTCTGAGAAAAGCCTCCCTACAGCATCTCGTGTCAATAGCCGAGTCTCATTGTCAGGGTTTGGTTTTCTACGTACATCGTTATCGTCAGTAGGTCTCCGAGGCAGAGACCTGGGTAACCAATCCAGCCAGCCAGGCTCACGGGCCTCACAGCTATCTCATCAGCTGAACAGGGATCTTGCTGAACAGCGTGACCAGCCTAAGCCAGACGGCTTTAGGCGGTCCCAGAAATCAGAGGCAACGGGGTCCTGTGCAAGTAACAGGTTAGTGTTGCTTAGCAAAGTAGAATCTCATGTATTAAGTAATCATTCATGCAAGAAGGAACCAAGGTACCATTGCTCTGTGCCAAAAAGCTTTCCCCATATAGGATCTTTTTATACAAAACATGCTGGTAAGAACATGTAGAATATAGTAAGATCTTGAGGAAATTATGTCGAAAATATGCTCTTTAATATATCTTATTGGTGATTTTCTGTTTTGAACCAATCAGATGGAGCAAGGACTATAGTTTTTTTTCTCTCTTCTAATTTTAACAAGGTTCTCCACATCAACTTTCTCTAATAAGCCATATTCAAAAAAAAAAATAATAATCCCTAACAATATATATCAAAACACATTATGAAGGTAAAATCTTGTTTGAAGTGTAACTTATGCTTGAATTCTGTGTCTCGGCCAATCAAATTTCTAGTATTAAAAAATAAATTTTTTACATGCCAGTGTGCATTTTGCATTCCATGCATTTTTTCGCTGTTATCTCTTAGCTGGACCGTTACTTAAGAACTATAAATGTGAAGTACAGGAGAATACACTTAGTGTCTTTAAAACTGTGTATACTGTATCTTCATTTAAATTCTGTCAAATAACACTCTTTTAAAAGAGCTTTATACAAAAGGAGCTGTCTGTTTATACCTTTCAATGTTTCCTTAGCAGTCGGCGAGGTTCCCAAAACAAGAAAAGGACCTGGATGCGCCGACAGTCACCAAATATGTCTGCTTCAGAGTAAGTATAGCACTAAGGGAAGATGTTGTTTTCAACTAAACTCCGTGCACATACTACTTAACCTTATTTTCTAAGCTCATTTGTAAAAAATATATATTAGGATCCATGTGGTTTTCAATCTTATAAAAGTGTATATTTAATCAGATAGGCTGACTAAAGATGCTGCCAATTTTCTTGTTTCTATTCCCATTAATAAATATAGAACCCAAAATGTCCATTTGTTTCACAAATAAAACTGTTACAATTTGGGATCTTCTCCCGATTCTATTTGTTATGGCATTTTTTTAACATTTTATTGTAAGAAGTAATGAGTTTGATTTTAGAATGAATTGAATGGCGATGTATGATTTATGTTGGCATGACAAAAAATTTTAATTGATCTTTTTGTGTTAAGGGGATCACCTGGGCGGGGCTCACCTGCTGGGCAGGCTAGAGCCAATGAACCTGGACAGTCTTCTAGTGGTGAGTGGTATAGTGGAACAGCACCAAGTAAATTATAAATAAACTTCCAATGGTGAAGGGAAATTTTGATTAACTTATAATAATCGGTATGATAAGCCCTGGCTAAACTAGTCGACATGTCGAGTGCGACATGTAGCGTGCGACATGTCTTCTAAATGTTTCCCAGTTTAGCCACCACCAAAAACATGTAACGCGCAACAAATTTTGTATAGCCTGACACGAAAATGTTTCTCAACTCTCTACAAGATTTGGTGTGTGCTATAATGTCTCTGGGTGTCTAAACTGAGAGACATGTTGCACACTACAAGTTGCACTCGACATGTCGCCTAATTTAGCCAGGCCTTTAGGGTAGTCATACTGTAACAAGTCAAATCTAGATAAACATTCAGGCAGGATAGTTGATTGTAATTGGCATCCCCCCCCACTCCATCATGATAGTGGAGCAGCTTCATGGGTATAGAATGTGGTAAACTATGGGATAAAGTTTCTTGTGGTCTGAATGAGATAAAGTTCCTTGTGGTTTGAATGTATTGGGTACCTAATGTGTGTGTTCTTGTTTGTCTTTAAGATGATAGAGCTGCTGGTGGTGGTGACACGTTACAGGCCGATGATGGAGAGTTGAAGGATGATGACATGTCCAGACTGCAGAGTAAGTCTGACTTGAGTTAGGCATCTAGCTAATTAAAATTTCCCGGTCATCTGATCAACTTTCTAGAGATCCAATAACATTTCATTGTTACTTTTTTTAAAATAATCAAAATAATGTTCCATATCGTCTGATCACCTTTTTAGTGTTCCAATAACATTCCCTGCTTACCTAATTATTCAACGTTCAGGTCTGCTCGAAGCTAGAGGTGTCCCCCCACACCTATTTGGATCACTTGGCCCAAGAATGCATCAACTTCTACACAGAGCTAGTAACAGTGGTTCGAGTAAGTAAGACACCCTTGGCATGCCTTGCTTTGGAACAGGACATGTTTTATGGATCTGATTGTATTGCTGTGTTTTTTTTTTCCAGTTTTTCAACTGCATTTTTAACTTTTAAATAATCTGTGCAGCTCACAGTTTTTACTGATTTCATCCACTTCTCCCCCATTTTTGTTTTCCTATTCCTTTTTTTTCAAAGTCATCTCACTATTTCCTAATTTCCATGTCCCTCTGATGCCCTCCTTTACTCCCCCCCCCTGTCTCCTTTACCAGGCCTAGAGCAGTATCTTCAAGCTCAAATAATTATTTAATGCAAAATGACAGAAAACTAGTCAGGTTTCCATTGGTGTGCAGTACAAGTGATGTTTATGTTCTGCTAGAATATTTTTAAAATGCTGTCTGCTCTTTTCTAACAGATAGCAAAGCCCAGCAGTTGCTGCAGGGAATCCAGTCATCTGATGAAAGCCAGCAACTACAGGCTGTGATAGAAATGTGCCAGGTAAGGCTTTTTAGTGCAACTTTGTATGTGGTATTATCACCTCTTGTTAGTTTGTTACCTCTTGATGGATTGCCTTCTTCAAATCATCTGTTTTTTTTTTCAATAAGGTATTTGTAAATGTGTCATGTATTAACTTGTTGTTGTATGAACATTTGTGGCACTGTCTTTTGTAGCTTCTTGTCATGGGAAACGAAGAGAGTTTAGCTGGATTCCCTGTTAAACAAGTAGTTCCAGCCCTGGTAAGTCAACTTGTACCTCAATTATACTTTAGTTGCTTTAGGATTTATCATTGCTGTTTTTCTTTTTGTTTCTATGGGGGTAAAGTGGGGTGTTCATTAGCCCCATTTTGCCTATGTTCGATTTCTAGCTCTGAACTTTGAAACATTCTCTTGTAGTTTCATGATTGAGTTTGAGGCTGGTTCTATGAATTTATCTTTGGCTGCATTTGGCCCACTTGAGATTGAGCATAAATTAGCCAATACAACCTTTTTTTTACTTTTACAGCGTCTTTGAAAGTATGTACAGTATGAGTGTTTCTTTTTTTCCAGATTAACTTGCTCAATAAAGAACAGAAATTTGAGTTGGTAAGTTGTTTAATTGCTGTATAATCTTGGTACTTTAGCTAAGTGCATTTGACACATTCCAACATAATCTTTTACAGTACCAGGAAATATTAAAGTAATTATAGCCCAGATTTTTGTGTTGCACGACTGCCAAGAATTCAAATCCATTTCCCATTTTTTTATTTAAAAAATGCAGTAATTCGATTTAATTTCAGCATATCTTCAAAGCATGCTCAAAGTTCTTGAACTCATGATATTTCTTCAACTTGTTATCTTGTTACTGTAGCTGAGTGCATTTGACACACTCCAACAGAATCTTTTACAGTACCAGGAAATATTAAAGTAATTATAGCCCAGATTTTTGTGTTGCTCAACTGCCAAGAATTCAAATCCATTTCCAATTTTTTTTAATTAAAAAATGCAGTAATTCGATTTAATTTCAGCATATCTTCAAAGCATGCTCAAAGTTCTTGAACTCATGATATTTCTTCAAACTCTTAGGTCAACCATGCCTGCCGAGCACTAACATACGTCATGGAAAGTCTACCAAGGTCAACAGTAGTGGTGGTTGAAGCAGTCCCGGTATTCTTAGAAAAGGTATACATGACACTGGTTTCCTATAATAATTTAAACATAAGTCTAAATTTTTTTAAGATCTGAAAGTTACATATGTTTTAATATTTTTTTTTGGAAGCAGTTTTGTCTCTATTTGACACACTGCACAAACCTATGCAGGAAGATTTTTAAAAAAATCAGGCGCATACCCAGGGTTTACTAGCCAGGAGACCTTAGTCATTGGTACTGTACATATGTATGGTAAAAACATAGTATTTGACAATCTTTCAATAAGGAATGACCAATTTTTTGGCATATAAGGGGGGTGTAAGTGTATTCTGTGCACCCCACTTGGTAGCCTCACCGAATTGAGATGTTGGCTATAAACAGTTGGTTGTTAACAGTCACTTGATTCCATGAATGGAGAAAGTCACTTTTGACAAAAATGATTTTACTGACAATGCTCTCACTTTCAGCTACAAGTCATAGAATGCATGGATGTCGCTGAACAGTCCCTCACAGCTCTAGAAACTCTCTCCAAGAGGCACAGTAAATCCATCCTACAAGCTGTAAGTCTAGCTAAATCCCATGAATTTTGTTAAAAACTCTTGTAATCCTCAGTATGTCTTTTTTCCTTACTTTAGGGAGGACTGGCTTCATGTCTACTCTTTCTTGATTTCTTTTCAATAAGCGCACAGGTGAGAGGTACCAAATATGAAGTGCTCTAGCATAGCATTATCATGATGGGTGATTACCAGATGCCCCCCCCCCCCTGCCACTCTTGTTATAAAGCCCCCCAAAAAAGAAACAGGCTTCCTTATTCAAGACAGCAAGACTAAAAGATACAGTATTTTCTGTATGATTTTCTGCTGTATATACTGTACCTCTAGTAAGGTTTCTTCGTTTTGTTTGTTTGGTTCTCCGTACATCCATTTATTGATCTACCGGTATTCATTCATCCATCCATCCACCCACAAACCCACCCACCCACCCATCCATCCATTAATTCATTCATCCATCCATTCATTCATTCATCCATATATTCATCCATTCATTCATTCATTCATCCATTCATTCATTTATCTGTTTACCCATTTACCCTTTCATTCCTTTATTCATTCATAAGACTTTTATTACCACATGGTACACAATAGAGCCTGGTTCGAACTTGCGAAAAAGAATATAAAAATAAATCATATGATAAAAAAATCCTGGCATTTGTACCTTCATACTTCATCTAACTTATTAAGGTTATACTTTGTAACACTGTCTATTGCATTTCCAGAGATCAGCTCTTGCCATCGCCTCTAACTGTTGTTCTAGTGTTGGTCCTGACGATTTCCACTACATTGAAGATGCCATTCAAGTTCTCAGTTCAAGGCTTCAAATACAGGCAAGGCTATTTGATATTTTGTAGTTATACCGGCTCTCCTGTTAAATATTGAACATATAGATACCTTTTTGAATCACTGAGTCATGGTTTAGCTACATTTTGGCAATAAAGCCACAACATATAGTTGCACTGGTAAAACAAGCGCAAATGGAGCACATTAGGGTGTATTAGATCCATGACACTGGGAAGCACATGCTGGCTCGCTCAAGTTCAATTATATGCTCATGGCTCATGTTCTGAAGAGGGTGTTTTGGATCCATGATTTTGGCATCTCTTGATTGAGTCAACACGAAATGCCATCCTTGGGCATGACGTAACTTCGGCAAGAAATGCTTGCATGAGGCTGTGTCCTCTTCCCAGCATCGTGGATCTAAATCACCCTTTTGACTTTTTCTCTTCTGTGGTCTGAGTTTGAATCTTTGATCTGCCTTCTTAACTTTACTGGTTGAGGTCTGGGGTGTGTGGTACTGTACACCTGTAATATTTTTCTACCTCTGTTGGAATGCAAAAGAGCTTGATAAGGTAGCCATTGAGACAATATTTGATCACACTTAGCAATAGTTATTATTTTGACTATGTTTCCTAGGACAAGAAGTCTGTAGAAAGTTGTTGCCTGGCATTCTCACGGCTGGTCGACAGTTTCCAGCATGATAAGGTACAGTATTAAGAGCTTAATGTAGAAAGTTGTTGCCTGGCGTTCTCACGGCTGGTCGACAGTTTCCAGCATGATAAGGTACAGTATTAAGAGCTTTAGTTTGTTCTTTGTATGCATGTAATACGGATACAAATTGGCTTACGACATAATGTCTCTTGCTTCAGGCCCATCTTGAAGATCTTGCAGGTCACGGACTCCTAACTAACATACAACAATTGGTATGTGAATAGAGTTTGGATTTCAGTAAATTGTTTCCCATTTGAATAAAATACATCACTATTTTTACTTCTGTAATAGTGTGCTATACTATGTCATCAATTCCTGTAGAAAAAAAATAATAAAATGACAAAAAAAGGTAAAGAGAAAATAAAAATGACATTCTTTACTATGCTGTATACATTTTACGCAAATAAAAAAGAATAACTAGGAAAATATATTTGCATTCACGAGTTGGCTCAGAGATTAAACCATGGACCACATTAAACCCATGACTAGTCATGATGCGTTAATTATTATTCGATATTTGTTAAAAGACATTTATTTCTTAATTATAGTTGATGATCTCCCCACCACTAATCAGCACAGCTACGTTTGTAATGGTCCTGAGAATGCTTGCTTCTTTGTGTGCAAACTGTCCAAAACTAGCCGTACAAATGATCAAAAACAGTAAGTGAAATTTTACTGGCCTTAATTTGCTTCCGACCTGTAGTTATACTTTGTTACCCAGTAATTTATGACCTTGTGTAAACTGGTGTAAAACAATTTTTTGCACTTACGCAGATATTGCCGACACATTGAAGTTTCTGCTGGTTGGAACATTGGATATAATAAATAACGAAAATGTAGAGGTAAGTAAGAGGTTTTAAAAAGGTGATGGTACAGAACATTCTGTCATCCTTGTGCTTTGGGTTCAAACTGTTGTAACAAATTTAACATCTTCATGTTTGCCAATACGTACGTTATTATAATTGTTGGTATGATTTTAAGTACTTGTTAGCGTTTATTTGGTGTTTGCAAGCATGGATTGCAAATTCTGCTAAAAAACCGTCCGAATAAACGCACGAATAAAATAGTAAAACACACCTGACATGCTAACCTTCTTTCATCAGCTCATTGCAAGAAGTCCTCAAGAGTTCTACGAAATTACTTGTTTTATCAGGTCAGCGACGTTTTCATGCTTTTGATTACACTTTTTATTATATGATGTTATTTTTTTAAGTATCACAGTTTTGCGTGCACTAAATAAGTCATTTCTTTTCTGTACCTTTCTAGCGAGCTGTTTCCACAGCTTCCAAAAACAGGTAAGAAAATGGATTGCATTCACAACGTTATTGAAGTTTCGCTTCCAAATATGTATTTTCGAGATGAAAGGGACCTTGACATGCAGCTATTATATTTTGACCGAGATAGTGTCATTGAAAGTAGCTTGGGAGTAAATCAAGCAAACTTTTATCTTGAAAACGGTCAAATTTATTAGACTAAGTTTATTTTTAAGAGCCAAAGCATTTTGGACGCACGCGGGTGCTGAATTTATTATATATGTGTAATGACTTTATGGGTTAACTTGTGTTTTCATTGTTTTTCCAATTGACCTGGCTGAAGGCTCGGGCAATTACAGAAAACATCTCGTGAAATTAGAATATAATTTTACTTGGCCCAAGTTATTCCCGATACTAATACCACAATGGTGGTAGAAGTGGTCAAAGTAACCAAGGTAAAAGGTGTCGTAATGTGGTAATATGTAAATTAGGGGATATGTGTGCCTCGTTGACCACAGAATATGTTTGCTCTCCATTTTTTTAAATGAAAACATCCTTTGTCAACAGTTTCTTTTATTCCCGGCCGTTTTCTCTGTGCACACTCTTTCTTACACTTCTTTCATATCTCCTCTTCAAGTGTGTTCTCTGTGGACACATGCCCCCTTGTCTTTTTTTCATATCTCCTCTCCTGATGTGGTATCTGTTAGCACAACTCTCTTTCAAACATCTCTTTCATATATTTTCTTCAGTTGTGTTCTGTTGGTGCATACATGCCCCTTGTCATACTCATTTCTCTGTGGACATTTCTCTGTGTTCTCTGTGGACACATGCCCCATTGTCTTTCTTTCATATCTCCTTCTGGTGTGTTCTCTGTTGTCACAGCCCTCTTTCTTATATATCTCCTTTACATCTTTTCTGCAGTTGTGTTCTGTTGGTACGTACATGCTCTTGTCAAACTCATTTCTATTCTCTTCACCAGGTGTGTTCTCTGTGGATGCTCTTCTCAACAAGAGCCAGCTGAGGACAGAGCACGGCCTATGGCAGTGGCGAGACGACAGGGGCACCTGGCATTCCTACTCCTGGATAGACTGCAAGATCATTGAGGCTGCCTTCCAGAGTGGGGAAGACGAGTTGAGTTTATCAACTATGGGGCGCAGCTATACCATCGACTTTAATGCCTTACAACAGGTACATAAGTGGACAAGTATTCCTTCGTTTTGTTGATGTTTAGATAAAAAAGTGTCTTACTGAAATTTTTGAATATTCTACATCTCTCGCTTACGATTTCAAACACCTAAATAAAAGGTTTCTAGTATCCCTTATTCAAAGTCTTTGGAGCGTTGTCATTGGCCGGCACTGAAATGGCTTCCAATGAGGCCTATAAGCAAGTTAATGACGAACCGAAAAACACCAAATGTATTTTTTTTAAAAAAATGAATGCAATACAACAAAAACTGGAATTCGACCAAATTTTCGTCTTTAATTAGACTCCTTCAGGGCTTTTTGTATTTGTTTTTTGGAATGAATGAATGGAGTATAAAAGCGGTTTAGCAGGACAGTGCTGAATACCGTATGCGCATGCGAGTGCTCTGGCTTAAACAAACAATCGTACTGTTGAATCGTTCGAGCAAAGGTATGAAAGGCTGACTTCAGTCGCTGTTTTGACTAACTGTACAGCATTAAAATCATACAGTACAAAAGATGACAGATTTGATTGATGAGGGAGTCATAAAGAAAAATATAGCCTTAAGTTTGATCTAGTTTTCTTAGCATTCGCCAAAATGTGACGGTTCGCCGGTAAAAAGCCGCTATTTCAAAACAAAAAGGCTGGTTTATCCGCAAGGTACTGGAACTAGTCTTGCGTTTTTCAGCACTGGCGTTTAGCAGTTTGTGTTTATTGACGAGTGTGACTGAATATTTAAAACCGCAGTAAGTCATTATTTTGCCTACAATTTTTCTGTTAGCATATGCTATAGTCTTGGCGCCAACAGGGTACTGATATTAATATTTCACAGATCAATGAAGATACTGGTACAACTAGACCCATCCAAAGATGTGCCGGAGCTGGTGAATCAACAAGCTTGACTTTGCAAAGCGGCTCCAATACAGAGCAAGACGAGCGCATAGAGATTCTCCAAGATGGGCCTGACGGCAATGCTTTCACTCACGTCCTCTTTGCTTGTCTCTACAACATTATGAACTCATCTGTAGGCGTGGCTGTGCGGCACAAATGCATCAATGCCATGCTTCGACTGGCCTGTTACGCCCCTTCTGATTTATTGAGCGAGATCCTCAAAAGGCACCCCATCTCGAGCCTAATAGGCGAGATGTTGCAGTCGAATGATCTACGGACACTAGTCAACGCCCTCCAGATAGCGGATATTTTGATGAAAAAGCTCCCGGACATTTATCACATTTCGTTCCGCCGCGAGGGCGTTATGCACAAGGCAAATGCATTAGCGAGTGGATCGTTCATGGCCACCACACCTCAATCTAAGCAGACCAAGAGTAAAGCTCAGGACGGTGGAAGGGGGCTGTCACTGGCTGGTGAGCCTTACTCATCTCATCAGGCACATTTAATACAAGTGTTTGAAAAGCCACCGTCACCACCAACGTCACGGTGAGTCTCAATTGTTTAATGGTATACCTTGTTGCTGACTGTGCGAGATTCACATAGACACATTTTACTGTAAGACTAATGCATGCACTACACCTCAGCCAGATTTCACTAGATGAAGTATTTTGACAAATGAACAAGCCAAGTTAATCAAAGCAAAGATAAAAAAAAAGCTTTTACTGTCAAATCCGTTGTATCTTGACGCAGCATTTTCAAAACATCGATTTTTTTTCTTTTGGGATTTTCTGTTCCGCCAGTCAAATTATTATAAGCCAATCAGATTCTTGCCATCTCTCGCCTAGTGCAGTTGCCTGGCTTTCTGTCGCAACACTGTCTGGTTTTCGTTCAGAGGATAGCCAGGGAAGTGCACAAAGCGAGACTCTGATTGGCTCAGAATGGTTTTACTGACAGAACAGAAAACCAAAACAAATCGTGTATTGAATACGCGGGTCGCGATACAACGGATTCGACAGTAATGAAACATTCGAGCAAATTTTTGAACATAAGGTGGTAACTGTATGGGTCAGTACGCAGCTCTTACAAGCTACAATTCGATTGGGCAAATGAACAAAATCCGCACCTCGACACAAAAAACGAGAAGAATAGAGACAAAAGAACTCCTTTGTAGAACAAAGATAATAGAGACAAAGCAGCTGCGAACCTTCCAAATTATCTGTCTGACGCCCTAGAGAATGTTCAGAGGCGTGCGCTCAATATCGCTTTCTCAGGTAGTAGTTATGAGGGCTCACTCACGCTTGCAAAGCTTCCAACGTTGCACGAGCGAAGAAATATCGCATGCCAGCGATTCGTTTCCAGAATCAAACCAGAGAATCCTCTTTTTGCTATCATTAAAGGGCGTCGCATTACGCATGATCCAGGTTATAATCTCAGATCTAAATCTTATCAGAGGCCTACTAATACGAGTCGTTTCAACGAGTTCGTTACTGTTAAATATGCTGATTACATTTGATTAATTATAGTTTATTGTATTGCTTACTTGTATCTCTGACTCGCCTGTAATCCAGTCTATACTGCGAAAGGTTGAATTAAACTCATTATTATTATTATTATTACTCAACTGTATATGAATGGGCCTGATCTATGCTTATTGTTGCGCTTTCAATGACAGAACAGTAGATGAACAGCTAAACACTTAAACCACAAAATGCGAACAAGTCTAAACAGATTTAGTACCTGAAGTGTTGCTTTGGCTTCATTGTTCATGCAATGTGTTTCATTGTATTTCACTTCATGATTCATGTTTCTGTAGTCGTGATGTAACAGCAGTTTGTTTCTCAGAGCTATAACTAAAACGACTTCCTGCAATCTATTGAACAATTTCGATGGTTTGCATAGGCATAACTGAAACAAGCTCTGAATGACAGGCATAAACCTGAAACGTCAGTGAATTTATTTCATTATTTTCAGGAGACTTGGGGATGTCTTCAGAGGGAAACGGAGATCTAAGCGCACGCCTCGAAGCAAAGAAAAGTGCCAAAGCTTGATGGAGCAGGATCTAAGGTCAGAGGGAGACGCACCCGAGCTCTCACGGTCAGGTACCATCCCCACGTCGTCACATCACCATGGAAAGTCCTCATTCTTCTCCTCTTTGTCATCGTCAAGATGGAGTGCAAAGGCTTCTACCTCGTCGCTTCCAGCTGATGGGCTTCCCAGGGTAAATGATCAAGAACGGCATATGCTTATAATTAGGAGGAAGCTTTAAAGAATGTGGTTCCGGTTCAACCATAACGTTATTATTTTCATTTAAAAGCAAAGCTTTCTATTTGCTAGAAAACTTTCAAATAACCATCTATGATTGTAGTCTGATTCTTTGTTCGTGATTTTTGGTTCAAAAGGTACTTGCTTGAATTCAAAAATACAGTATCTGTCCTTCTGCATTATGAATGTTCCGTTTTACTGTTTTGCTCTGAAACCTCTGAGCACTACATATCATATCCATATATTTTACAATAAGTTCCAGAATCATCTCCAAAAAAATTTCTTCATTCACACGTAGTTTATTTCGTGAATAAAGTAGGAAGGGAATGGCTAATGAAAAACACGGCATTCAATCATACCATGGCCATTGTATTGTGGGACGTAAAAGAGCTCGGTTTAACTTGCTCAAACAAGGAAGATATGCCTAGATCATGCTTGGATTCAACAGAAGTGATTAACTCGTGCTGAGGTTTGCCTTGTCATACACAGGTGGATGTCAATAACACCAATAGCGCCCTTCGAGTGCTGACATCCAAGTCATCTGATAACAAGGAGAAGATCCGCTCCTGGATCAAAGAACAGGCTGTCACATTCTATTCAACGTATTTTGATGACGACAGTGGCAAATCACACCCTGCTCTGGATGTCATGCAGAAACTAATTGAAGCCACAAAGTCTCTTGGCTTAGATGTGAGTGATTTGACTTTTGTGCCGTCTTTCTTAAGGTGATTTAGATCCACGAGGCCGACAAGGGGACGGCAGCCCGCGCATGTTGGCCAACATCTCGTCCTGTTCAGGATGACTTGTCATGTTCTGTCGCATCTTCTTGACGATGCAACACCCGTAAATATCGAACATGCGCGAGCCAGCGTTGTCTTCTCGGCGTTGTACATTCAACCAGCCCTTGTTTCTAGAAAATATACAGACTTTATTTACCTCTATATATTTACCTCTCGCATTTCCACACTTACTGTTTCAGAATTTGCATGACATCAAAGCTTTAAAGGTAAGCTAATATATTTCAACTACATACTCACCAATACTACATATTTCAACTACATACGGTACTCATTAATACTACATACTCATTAGAAGCTGTCGGTCTAAGAACTGTTTAGGACTCATTTGCACAACATCCACGCAAACACATGTGCTCACAGCATTCGACACATCAATGGTAAAGCTCACATTTCTTGTTTACAGGAAATTAACACTGTACTGTCAGACTCTGATGGCGTCAGCTCTTTTGAAATTCTTCATAGCGGTCTCGTCACGAAGCTTCTCAGGTAAATATTTGCTTTTTACACAACCAATTCCCTTCTCATGTAAACCAATGGTTTGTACATGCCCTCACCCTTGAGATTGTTTATTTTAATTTGATACTCGATCGCCATTGCCAAGTCTCCATCTTGAACATCGAACATTTGCAAGGACTGTGCGAGGCTACCTAGTGTAATAATGTAGCTAATAAACCTGTTTAATTTCACAGCTACATCACACCACAGCCATCAGACGACGGGCCTGATCTCGAGAAAAGACTGAGGGTGTTTGTGCAATCGTTCATGGATCAATCAGTAAGTTTTTTCCCCAAGCATAGCAGATATACAGGGCCTTACACGTATATAAGTTATGTCAAACATCAGCGAAACCCCAAGAGCTCCCATTTTTATGACGTCGCAAGGAAGAAGAAATGTGTACTTTGCGCTGTTCTAACTGATGTTTTAACTACTCAAAATCTTTTGATTTTTGCTGATCCGTTGTATTTGCTGATCCGTTGTAACTGTTACCTGAAATGTATTATGTGTTAATCATGACGGAGTTCACAAATTAATTTTTTGATTTAAAAAAAAGGGAAATTATGATATTCCGGAGTATCATTTTTTGATAAAGATACAGTACTGTATGATTTTTGTTGCCGTGTTCTCTCTTTGACAACCTGTTTTTGCTTGCTTAGAACGTAGATAATAAGCCAGCACTTGCATCTCTGATCAGCAAACTGCACTGCTGTGTCAATCAAGTTGAACAGGTTTGTGGTTACAAGAGAAAGGGAGTGTAATTTTGGCATTTATGCATTTATGGCCTTTATGTTTGCATCTGGGTCATGAGTGCTTGTAATAAAGTATATTGTATGAGTATGGTCTTGTGTTTGTTTTAATTTATCCTGTTTTAGCTATGGTACGATTCAACAGAGACTCATGGCCACATTGTAAGGTTTGGATTATCGTAACTCAATGCAATGCTTAGTTGACATGTGATATTTCAGTTCCCAGTGAAAGTCCACGATGCACCAAGCGGCACAAGCAGCTCGTCGGGGTCAAGGTAATGAAGTTCCAGAACAGATAACATGTGGTGGATGATTATATCTATGTGTAAGACATGTTCGGCTATACCATAGCATGTGGTACAGTCCAATCCCGTCAGGTGGAGCCATCTAAGGAAGATATGGCCTGTGTTCCAATTATACGAGTAGAAATGACTATACTCTTGGGAACTTGGGCTAAAGTTTATCAGGGAGTTGTCCGAGTAGAAATGACAGAGAATAACACTACATGTAGGGGTTTACCATAACACAACATGTAGGGGTTTACCATAAAATAATATGGCCAAAGGTTTTTTTTTCTATGTTTGTCACAGGGGTTCCCAAGCACTACGTTTCTTCAGCACCCATCAAATCAAGGTGTGTGTCTTCTCTCGTTAATGATCGTTACTTTTAAAATCGTTTTTGCCAATGCTCATCTTAGTATTTCTTTTCTAGCTGATGGCCCCTATACTTTTAAGTGATTCATCTTACCGATAATGATAATGAACCATTCCCTTGCAGTGGGCTATCTGTGTTACCAAAGTTTACGTTTTGTTTTATTAAAATTATACCCATTTTACCAAAGTTTACCGTATTTTTTTCTTATTAAGATAATTACCCTTTCTCTTGTAGCTGACTACACATTTTACCAAAGTTCACCTTTTGATTTTTTATCGTTTTAATCGCCCTTTATCTTTCTGTAGTGTCATCTACAGCGTCACCCCGACTGCAAGACGGTACGCCAGTGGAAGGGTGGACCCGTGAAGATTGACCCCCTTGCCCTTGTACAGGTAAGGGGAATGTCTAATGGCTCCAAAAGCATTGATGACCAGTTTGACGCAACGCCGGTGTAACAAAGACTGCAACACCAGCAGCAACGGCGGTTATAGTAACAGCTGCAAAGACAAAACAACAACAACAACAAACAGAACAACAACAATGAAAAAAACTACACCAAAGGAAGCATCAGCAGCGGCAAAAGCAACAGCATCCACTTATGATATGAATAGGAAGATACGTGCGTGAATTATTACCAACAGACTAAATTTTCATTCTTGCGAATATAAGCGGACACCCTCTATAACAGACACTTTTTAAGTTCCACTTCAGTCAAAAACTTTAAATAAAATATCATTTAAACTAACAACCCCAGACGGACACATTTTTCTGGCTCCGAGGTGGTATGGAGGCTCCAATATATACTTATATGTTAAACTTATTTTCAGGCCGTTGAGCGTTATCTTGTTGTACGGGGCTATGGCAGAGTCAAAGAGGCAGCTGAAGAGGATGGAAGTGACGACGAGGGGTATGTATCGCAAAAACACAAACACTCTCCTGTCTTCGTGCCTTGTATCACTTTACCTAGGCGTGGCATCACCACGGATGGATGGGATAGGGTCGGTGAGTGCTGAAATTGTACTAGCAGCATAGATATACTTAAGACCATTTAGTAATTGTTAACCTTATGTTCTACCCATTTCGAATTGAAGGCAACAATCGTCAGTGCAGACCCCTCTAAATGTTGGCTGGCAATGTATAGGCCACACAGTGAACCCAGTTCTAAGCATAATCGCTTAAGTCCACTACCTGAAAGAAAATGGTCCGCTAGTCTTCCCCACCCCACCCCCCCCCCCCCCACCCCCAGCTCATAATCCTGGCTACGGGTGTGGAAAGGATAATGCTTATTCTTTTTGGTTGTTTGCAGATCGGATGATGACATCGATGAATCAATGGTAAGTATCTAAGAGCATTTGTTTTCACCTTAAACGTGTTGTATGTTCTAGTTTAACAAAAATTTTTTATCAATTTTTGTAGGCATTTGAACTTCAAGTAGAAAGCATACCAAGGTGAGTAACATGCTTTTTCTAAATCAGTTTGTATGATCACTATAACCAAAGATGACTCGAAATAACTATGATGCGTAGTCCTTTTACATAAGGGCGAAAACGGCCAGTTTTTACTAATCCTAGAAATTAATCAAACAATCAATTTATAGAAAAAAGGTACATAAAATTCACTGAACTTGGCAGTACATAAAAAGAAATGAACAAAAGTGATCTGTTTTTTCAGAAATATCAAACCTATCTGCTGCACCTCTACTAATACTGCTGTGTCTTTGTCAAATAACTCTCGATAAAAGCACTGGAGAGGCAGATTTATTTATTATTAAACCGACCCTTTAACGACGATAATGGCCTGTGACATCTGTTGGTATGATGCCATCACTCCCATGTTGCAATGTATAGGTTCTGCTTTCGGAAATGGTACTGTGAGGAGTACTATAAACATAGTTTAGAAAGTTCACATTGCTTCCTTCATCGTATCTTTTATTTATTGCAATATAAAGGCGCACTAAAATGGTCATACTGCCCTATATCTTATACTTCACCTTATTTCAATATAAAGGCACACTTTAAAGATCTATATCTATCTATATATCATGCTTTTCTATTGCAAAAAAAAAAAAAAAAAGAAAACGAACACTATAGTAAAGATCACCACATTTAATAATTTTCTTTATCGTTAGACATCACCTGGAGATCATGCTTGGAGACAAAGTGCTTCCATACAACATGACGGTCTACCAAGCAGTTAAACAATACGGCCAGGTACCTTACGCCCTGTGTAAACAGCGAAACGTACTAGTAAACCGTGTGAACAGCGAAACGTACCAGTAAACCGTGTCAACAGCCAAACGTACTATTAAACCGTGTCAACAGCGAAACGTACCATTAAACCGTGCAAAAAGCAAAACGTACCCGTAAACCCGTGCAAAAAGCAAAACGTAGCCGTAAACCCGTGCAAACAGCAAAACGTACCCGTAAACCCGTGCAAAAAGCGAAACATACCCGTAAACCTGTGCAAACAGCGAAACGTACCCGTAAACCTGTGCAAACAGCAAAACGTACCCGTAAACCCGTGCAAACAGCAAAACGCACCCGTAAACCGGTGCAAACAGCGAAACGTACCCGTGAACCCGTGCAAACAGCGAAACGTACCCGTAAACCTGCCCAAACAGCGAAACGTACCCGTAAACCTGTGCAAACAGCAAAACGTACCCGTAAACCCGTGCAAAAAGCGAAACATACCCGTAAACCTTCCCAAACAGCGAAACATACCCGTAAACCTGTGCAAACAGCAAAACGTACCCGTAAACCCGTGCAAACAGCAAAACGTACCCGTAAACCCGTGCAAACAGCGAAACGTAGCCGTAAACCCGTGCAAACAGCGAAACGTACCCGTAAACCCGTGCAAACAGCGCAACATACCTGTAAACCCGTGCAAACAGCGCAACATACCCGTAAACCCGTGCAAACAGCGAAACATACCCGTAAACCTTCCCAAACAGCAAAACGTACCCGTAAACCTTCCCAAACAGCGAAACATACCCGTAAACCCGTGCAAACAGCGAAACATACCCGTAAACCCGTGCAAACAGCGAAACATACCCGTAAACCAGTGCAAACGGCGAAACATACCCGTAAACCCGTGCAAACAGCGAAACATACCCGTAAACCCGTGCAAACAGCGAAACATACCCGTAAACCAGTGCAAACGGCGAAACATACCCGTAAACCCGTGCAAACAGCGAAACATACCCGTAAACCCGTGCAAACAGCGAAACATACCCGTAAACCAGTGCAAACGGCGAAACATACCCGTAAACCCGTGCAAACAGCGAAACATACCCGTAAACCAGTGCAAACGGCGAAACATACCCGTAAACCCGTGCAAACGGCGAAACATACCCGTAAACCCGTGCAAACAGCGAAACATACCCGTAAACCCGTGCAAACAGCGCAACATACCCGTAAACCCGTGCAAACAGCGCAACATACCCGTAAACCCGTGCAAACAGCGCAACATACCCGTAAACCCGTGCAAACAGCAAAACGTACCCGTAAACCCGTGCAAACAGCAAAACGTACCCGTAAACCCGTGCAAACAGCGCAACATACCCGTAAACCCGTGCAAACAGCGAAACATACCCGTAAACCAGTGCAAACGGCGAAACATACCCGTAAACCCGTGCAAACAGCGCAACATACCCGTAAACCCGTGCAAACAGCGCAACATACCCGTAAACCCGTGCAAACAGCGAAACATACCCGTAAACCTTCCCAAACAGCAAAACGTACCCGTAAACCTGCCCAAACAGCGAAACGTACCCGTAAACCCGTGCAAACAGCGCAACATACCCGTAAACCCGTGCAAACAGCGAAACATACCCGTAAACCAGTGCAAACGGCGAAACATACCCGTAAACCCGTGCAAACAGCGCAACATACCCGTAAACCCGTGCAAACAGCGAAACGTACCCGTAAACCCGTGCAAACAGCGAAGAGTGACGCTGTTTTGACACAGTTGGAAAGTGCTGTGAAGTAGCTTTTCAACTTTTCTGTCCTGTGTTCAGCCGAGACGTGGCAGTACTAGCAATGCTTGCTGACGTTGACTCTGTATGCAAGAGGCCTTTAAACTTCTCAAAATGTCAATTCTAATTTATTTCTATCCACCCAATATTAAATAAGCATAACACTTAAGCGATTAATTGATTAGCCCGTTTTTAAAGCGCCATTGTTTAAGGGAGAATACGCTATGACGTCATCGGAGATGACGGGGAGAATCCGTACTTACTATACTACTCTCAAAATTGGCACCCCCCTTCTTTTTTTGTAATGTTCTCGCATTGATCGTTTTTCTAGAGCGACGATGACAGAGATTTCGATGAGGAACAAGGCGTATTAGGCCGGCCCAGCATCTGGGTTGGACAACACACTATTTGGTATGTTATCCCTTTTGTGCTTAATAGCTGAAAAAAAAAAACAGAAATAGCTGCGCTGGAATCGTGAAACCTATGTGAAGTCGCCCATATAATTCTTGATTGAAACAAAGCCGCATTCCATAGAAAAAAAAAATATATATATATTGAGCAAACGAACAGGCCGCGAAAAAATACCTTATACAGAAAAAAAAATCTTATGTAACCTTTGATGTAAGCTCAGATTCCAAATTGTCGGTCCTTAATGTGAGAGTGTCCCCCCATTTCACAGGTATCGTCCTCTTAATCACGATGGAGAAGTTTCAACGAACAACACGAGACATAGAGGCAGCTGCTCCGGGAGAGGGCCAAGCAAATCACCACCAAAGAGATCTTACAAGGATCACCAGAGTATGTACAAACATATCTTACAAGGATCACCAGAGTATGTACAAACATATCTTACAAGGATCACCAGAGTATGTACAAACATATCTTACAAGGATCACCAGAGTATGTACAAACATATCTTACAAGGATCACCAGAGTATCTACAAACATATCTTACAAGGATCACCAGAGTATCTACAAAAATATATTACGAGGATCACCAGTGTATGTAGTATGCCTCTTACCTCTTGCAGCCAGATGAGTGCTCATTATTTTGCCGAATATAATCTACCATAACTGGTGCAAGAGCCAGCTTTAGTTAACTTTGGAATAGGCGCCTTGCACCAAGGAATAATGTGACTTTTCGGTTGGCTTATTTTGCGTGCGTTTCGGCTTTTGGTGGCAAAATAACAACAACAACAAAGCCACTTTGTTAAAGGGGTCATCTCAGAAATGGCTTATTTTCATTGAAAGATTTTATTATTTTATCACTCTCTTGCGTGACGGCCGCAGCTATATCAGTGTTTATGTTGGCTATAGTTAGAAGTGGCGTGTATATTCGTCTTTTGCCTGGTCGCCTACTGCCAACGAGGCTTGGCATATTTCAGTGAGGAATTGAAATCGGATCAACGTGCGTTTGCGATAAAGTAGCCGATATCTATATAATCTTTATGTAATTGCCATTACAGATAAGCGACAGTCGCTCGAGGAAATGCTAGCAGTCTGTCAGCCATCTGATTTCTGTAAGTTCCTTGATCTTCGTTCGTTAGCCTTGTTTCTCTGTCTTGTACTCCACCACTTTGATAACTAACGCATCATCCATATGTTCCTTTTTCTATTCGATCTTATCAGCGCTTACGGACCCTTCACTGGAGATTATTTGTCTTATGAGAGCTATCCACATCCTTAACAACAATGCAGCTATGCTCTTTGAGGTAGGATCTCTATTGTACTGCTTCATTTGCGCTCATAGATTTAAAAATTGTATGTTGCACTTCTTATAATTTTGCCCAAAGATACGTCATCGGCAACAGCATCATCATCATCATCACCACCATCATCATCATCATAGTTAAACCTTCGTTTTCCACCTGAACAATGAAGTCTTAATTACAATTTTCTTCTATATTACCCCCAGGAGATGAACAGCAGGTCACTTGTTTCAGTCGGCGAATTCGCTAATCAAAAGTTAGCTGCAAAAGTGCTAAGGCAACTTCAAGGTACAAAATATGTTTTATCTGGTCAGGTCAGTCTGGCCAGCACGAGCGGAATCAGATCCCATGCCAGGGGCTGTCCAAAACATTACAGTTCATTAAAAGAGATTATTTGATAATGTATAAACACTTGTAAATATTAACAGGTCACGAAAGGTGACATTGTCAGGGTAAGACATGTACAAGGAAGAAGGCCATTCTCTTTTTTAATGGGCAAATATCCCTATCAATACTTCTTTCCAAAACATGCCGGGAGGCGTAAAAGCAAAGCAAAGCAAGTAAAAGGTGGGGGAGGGGGTGAAGGATCGTGGACAACCATGACGTTGTTACATATCAGGCACGCTTATCGTTTATTGTACTTTGTATTTGTAATGTATTGTCTCTTTTGTAGATCCTATTGCTGTCATGACCGGTAACTTCCCATCCTGGGTCTTAGAACTCCCGCGCAAATGGTAATGACAAAACTTCGCTTAGTTCAAGAAGGATTGTATACCAACCAAGGGCCAGGGGAAGGTAGCTGTCTTCACTAACCTTTTTTATTGTGTTTTAATGTAAATTTTGTTGGTTCCTTCCAGTTCGTTTTTGTTCCCGTTTGAATGCCGGCAACAGTTGTTTTTCTGCACGTCATTCGACAGAGAGCGTGCCATGAGCAAACTCCAGGTAAAACAAATGCTTTTATAGGTTCCGCTATAAAAGGAAAAGCTCCTCCCACCCCCGGGCTCGAATTTGCAATTATAATGAGAACACTGCAACGCTAGCGGTCACAAGTAATAAGCCTCCTGTAAAATTGCTTATCTCTGAGCCACAGTCGGCTGGAATAAAAATATTTTTGCACAGGTAACAAGACAGTTGTGTTAAGTTATTGTTAAATTAGTTATTTGCTGTCCTCTCACGTTTTCGGTGCAAAATTTTACATTTCGCGCTATCCATATTCTAGCGCATCTGCATAAATTATTCTCGCGCTGTGATGAAAATGCTTGTGTTTTAGAACGCACACAGCTTGGTATAGCATTATTTTACGATAGATAGAAACATTTTTAGATAGACAACTCTAGGAATGATATTTATTTTGGTTAAAATGGGAAATTTGTCCTGACATGTTGACTCATTGACGGCTAATTGATAACTGATTGTTCTCGAGCCCGGGGGTGGGAGGAGCTTTCCCTTTTATAGCGGAACCTCGTGTTTAATATACCTTTATAGTGTTGTGCCATTTTGGCACTTCTTTATCTTTTCTCGGAAATAAATAGATTACGCAATGAGATTCGTGACAATGATTTTTGTTTCAGGAATCTATCCCAGATTTGATTAATACCGAAATGTCAGACCGTGTTGCCCCAAGACTTGACAGGAAAAAGGTAATACGTTTTTCCTACGTGTTTAGCCAATTCCACGTAAAGGAAGGACGGGGTGAGGGGTAGCAATCACACTGAAAATCTGTAAAAGAATACTTGTATTTGCGAAGTTTCGTGTTAAATTTATATCTTGACATTAAAGATCACGTCTATTGTTTTCACCAGAGCACCGTGTCCAGGAAGGACCTACTCAGCCAGGCAGAGAAGATCATCCAGGATCTGGGCAGCTCTCAGTCCATCCTGGAAATACAATACCAGAGCGAGGTGCGTTTGCAGCTGTTCAGTTTGATGATTGATACTGACCCTAATTCACTGAAATCCTGCTTCGGCAATTCCGCTTATATCAGCACCACGTCGAGCAACCAGTCCTTTGTTATTGCTTATATTTGAGATTACAACTGTCTATTTGCAAGAAAACTTGACGGATTTAATACCGTGTCCAGAAGTATTCCAGTTACTTTCTTGAATTAGCTGATGGAATTGAATGCTCTGTGTGTCTCCGTATTGTGAGGGAAAAAAATACTTTATACTCACTTTTCTGTTTAAAACTTTTTCAGACGATCTATTTTGTCCCCTTCAACCCCAAGCAGAAGTTTTGGTTTCATATTAGCAAGTATTGTTTTATGTTTCTCATAGGTTGGCACTGGTCTTGGCCCAACTCTTGAGTTTTATGCTCTGGTGTCCAAGGAGTTCCAGAGGTCAAGCATGGAGATGTGGCGGGGGACAGAAGTCGCGCCCCCAGTGACTGAGGGTACGTCGTGCTCCTGCCGTGCCGAATCTAATTGTCTATTTATATCGGCACAAATACATTGGATTCAACGTTGATTCAGAAGTCGCACTAAATAGGTCGCGCTTAATAGATTGCGAGTAGAAAAACTTGACATTTAATAAAATAATGAGATATACAGTATTTGATTCGGCACATCAAAAGAACGACCTGCTTATTTTGCCGTGTCGAACTAAATTGATTGAGACGTCCAAGTGTCCATTTGCCCAATAAAAACAATTAGATTTGGCACGGCGGAAGCCTATAAATCTTTTTCGAGGAAAAACCCTTGTCTCCATCACATGCGCGGTCTGTTGCAAATGCAAGCAAAGAATATCGATGTTGTTACGAATAATTCATCAAATTTTAAGATATGTGAGAAAGTTATGTATTGTCTCTTGCTTAGGGTCTTAACACTATGCGACTCTGGACTTCTCCAAAGTAAATTAATTCTAAGTAAACGTTCTATTGAAGCAAACTATTTATACTACACTCCTTTCTCATTGACAACCTTTCAGATGCGGATGGTGGTATCAAATACGTCTACTCTGAATCAGGTTTATTTCCAAGTAAGTAAACTACGAAACCTAATTTCGAGTTCTGAAAACGGGGGACGCACAACAATAAATTTGGCTATGACGCATTCTTGAAAACAAAAATAGAATTTTTTTCTAGTAAAATGGGTGTTCATATGCAAAAATTGGTAATCTGTGCAAATGTGAACCACCGACATACTAAGGCCACATGCGACTAAAACTTTTAAACTGCAGAATTGTCCTACACGTGCGCCTAGTGAAAATCTCGAGCTTTGAGCCCTTGGAGTGAGGTGTAGGGATATGTGTGTATTCTTCAATGAAAACCACGAGACCGTTATCGATATGTGCGCTCTCGGCAAAGACAACCACGAACCCTGTTCATTTCTGTTCGAAATGGAAAGTGTACGTGCTTGGCAATGAAAACCATACTCTCCACGACACGTACCTTTACTTTACAACAATTTGTAATGATACATGGCTTGCAAAAGAGAGACTTATAACGCACAGCAGCACAAGACATGGCTCATGATTGTAGTCCTGCTCTCATTTGCAGTTCCAATACCAAGAAATGCTCGTGTAGCAATGGTCTCCAGGCTAAAGTCCAAGTTCCGATTCCTTGGGCGCTTCCTTGGAAGGGCTCTCTTGGATTTCCGCATGGTTGACATTCCCTTTAGCTGCGCTTTCTACAAGTGGATGCTTGGCTTTGAGGCAACCTTCGACTACAGGTGGGTTGTGATAGCGGGACGGCGCTATTCGGACAACTGCTCAATCGGCACCGCTCGTTGTTAAGGGCGTTTTTATTTTAAATCTCCTATGAAAGAAAGCTCATTCAGTTTGGGGGTTATAATATGTACATCAAATTTGTTGTTGTCGGGTAATTCAAGGCAAAGCCTATACTTCTGAGCTATTGTCGCCATTTTGTTGCCCCTAAAAGTTGTATGAAGCATTATACAACATCGTTTCGTGAGTAAGTGAGAAGTAAAAATCGGGTTTCCAGTGAATAGTAATCGAACGCCAGAGCGACAGAAGTCAAAATTCCACTTTGCGTGTGTTGACCTTCCAGCATCGCTAATTGCTCTGTGTCATCTTGTGTTGTCCATTCAAAATCGCTCTGCTCACTCGGTGTTGTTTCTCATTCAGGGACTTGTTTGATATTGACCCGGTCCTAGCCAAGTCTATAAGTCAGCTTCAAGGCCTAGTCCGTCAAAAACATCGCCTCGAGAAAGACTCGTCTCTGACTCCTGAGAGTCTTCAGCTAGCGGTGGAGAACCTGACACTGGATGGGGCTAGTGTGGAGGACCTGGGACTGGACTTTGTGCTGCCGGGATACACAAATATTGAGCTCAAGGCAAGAAACGCAGAGAGCCCCTGTGCTTATCGCCCAGACCTTTGTCATTTATATTAAAAGATAACAACGGTCTATTCGAGCGAAAACAATTTATTTTTTTATGATTACGGTCCACTAGCAACGATATAGTCCACTATAAGCGATACTTGATTGATAATGCCTCAGGCTTTTGTTTTATGAGCCGATGGATATGGATGCTTTGTGTGTGTCGGCATCTCTTGGAGAGCGTCATTGGCCTTCTTTAAACGGTCACATTATTGCAAACACTCAAAGTCTCGGCAATTTGGCAAGTTAAACACTGTATTGTGCACCTTCGTTAAGCTAACTAGTTGATTGCTTTGTGTTTCAGAAAAATGGAAGGAACATTCCTGTAACTATCCACAACTTGGAAAAGTACATCAAGGTAAGAACGATACACGGTAATGCTGTCTCTGTCGCATGGACTAATATTTGAAATTGAATTCGTCATCATCGCCCAAGCTGCTGAGCCGAGCTGTCCCCACACTACAGTACTCTTAACATTGCAGTTGGTCATTGTGTCATTTCCAGCGGATGGCTCCCTGTGTCCCTTGTATTAATCAATTGGTTGATTTCAGACAGGGCGACAGGTTGTCTCCAAAGGCGTTGGAAAAGTGTTTGGCTTCTGAAAATAGATTTTTTTTTCACTGAAGTCCCCCCTCGTCAAACATCGAAACAGCCTAGCTCCATTAAATTGATTTTATATTTTTTACCACGTCATCTTGAGTTTACATCTATCTCCGTCCACAGCTTGTGGTTCACTGGACGCTAGTGGAAGGAGTCGAGCGCCAAATGCAAGCTTTCCAGGAGGGCTTCGATTCTGTCTTTCCTCTCACTAACCTCAAGGGTTTTTCCGCAGATGAGGCAAGTATATTATGCTGTAAATGTTAAAATACTGTATTTTGTACAGCGCATACCACAACGTATATAAGCGCTTATCTTCAGTGTCCTAAATGATCTTATCCAAGAAGATCCACTGAACCCAGTGTAAAAGGCAGGGTAATTTTTTACTCTTAATGAAAACAACTCTGCCATTACAAGTCAGAGTCCAGGTTGAAAGTCTGGTCAAGTCAGCTGAGGTTGTTACGTCACAGGAAATACTGATCACACACTAGCTCACTTAGGAGGTCCGAAGTGTTTAATATCGTGTGAGAGACACATGATATTAAACACTTCGGACAAATCTAAAGCGCTGTTGCATACAAACAAGCGCCATCCCCCTTTCTTATGTAATTTATACTAATGATATCTTAATGTTATTTAGATGGACCAGCTTCTTTGCGGCAGTGTGGGCCAAAAGTGGGAGGTCAAAGGTAACCAGTAGTCTAGTCAGTCTACTGTTAAGGCCGAACTAAAAAGGATTTAATGACAAGGGATGCTTGCCGAATTCAACGCTGCAAAGGCTAATAACACATGAATAAGAATAAAAATTTGAGTTCGCTGACAAAAAAAAAATTGCGGTTAGAAATACTTGGGAGGCCTGTTGCTTTACAATTAAGAGATATTCAAGCGGACATGTTTTGGCGGGAATGCTATTAAGCATTAAATCATTTTTACGAAATGTTGCTGTCTTGTGTGTTCTGTTGCTTACTTGCTTTTGGCGGGAAGAAGAAACACGCACGCCCCTCTCTTTGGTGTAAGACAACAAGTCTCCCAAGTATTGTAATTTTCACCGAGAAAATGTCTATCAGTGTCGGATTGTTCAGTCGAAGGGTTTTTTTTTTTGGGGGGGGGGGGGGAGGGGGGAAGTTGTCAAGTTTACCCTGTTATTTCATTAAGCAGTGAAAATATTATTGCAATCTGGCTAATGGTAGTAATATACTGAATACTGACATTCTTAATACACATCTGTCACACATCTAATACACATCAGACATAAAGTATTGACTCTCTCGTTATTTTCATCAGAACTCGTAGAAAGTTGCCGGCCAGACCATGGCTACAGTCATGATAGGTAAGATAAATACTGTAGTTTTAATATCCTGGAGTTGTTGTACTTGTTGAGAGCGAGTTCTTTGTCAGTGGTTATATTACCTATCTTCTTTTTCCTCTGCCGCTGTGCGCTACGTTAATTGCTTCTGAACAAGCTGTCAACGTGAAATGACTTCAGTGCAGGAAAAAAACTGGAAAAGCCTGCTTCCACCCTTAACTCATCCCAACCACTCTGTAGCGTGATTGGTTATGATTACAAGGTTAATGATTGTAAGTAGGTCGGTTTCGGTTTACACTAGTTTGTTAGCATGTAATTGCCGTACAAGCCACGCCGTCTTTCCTACGAGCAAATCTTACTTAGATTATTTATGATAAATACGATCTACTGAACACACCTATAGCTGGGGAAAGAGGTAAGCCCCTTTATGTTATACTGTACATTGTATTGGTTAGCATAGGTAATGACATGCTGTACGAACCATTTGATTTTCTGGTCTATGTGCTACATTCAAGGACGATCTACGAGAATAACCACGAAGTGATTGCCAGATAATGATCTCTTAAATGTTATTTAACCTATTGTAAGTCTCTGTTACTGATTTTAGACCCTTTGTGATTTGTATTGCAGTTTTTACGTGCTGATTAGTGATAATAAACAACTATTCTCGATCAGTCCAGCAATTACCTTCCCAGCCGTTGTGTCGAAACTGACTAAAATCTTACACACTTCCTCCATATCCCCAATCCCTCCCAATTGAACTCTGCCTCCCGCTAGCATCTCCACGAAATAAATGATCAAGGCTTTCTGTTGACAAAGTATCATTAAGGGTTATGGTTTACCTTTTGCAGCCGTGCCATCAAGTGTTTGTTTGAAATCCTGAGCGAGTATGACGCTGACCAGCAAAGACTGTTTCTTCAGTTTGTCACAGGAAGCCCGAGACTACCAGTGGGAGGTGAGTGGTCCTTAGTCTCTTCTCAAACATAATCACGATGCACAAAGTGGAAACTTTCGCGCAGATCGTCACTTCGTTTCCGTGTTGATCGGTTCGATTTCTGGTTCCAACGTGAGTTGAGTTGGCTGGTTCTCGCCTTTGCTTTTCGAGGGTTTTTCTGCGGGCTTTCCGGTTTTCCTCCCTCCACAAAACCAAAATCTTAGCTGTGATATGTGGTCGGGCATGAGTTGTATGGCGGCGCCCCTTCAACTCAACCACGTCTGAATCTTCGCTCTCGTAATTCAGCATCTAGCTGCAATGGGAAAGATAAGCTACACCAATTTTGTTTATTTTTTGCTGATCATTTTCTCACATATGCTATTTTCTTGGCAGGCTTCCGGAGTCTCAACCCGCCCCTCACTATTGTCCGCAAGACGTTTGAGCCGCCGCTGAGCGCGGACAACTACCTACCTTCCGTCATGACATGTGTGAACTACCTTAAGCTGCCAGACTACACCAGCAAGGAGATCATGCTCGACAAACTACGTACCGCCGCACACGAGGGTCAGCGGTCATTCCACCTGTCATAAATGCTGTACAAACTGGCCAGCGGCTAATTCTGATAAGCTTTTCGGCGATAGACTAAGAATTGGAAACTACATTGACTGCCAAACAATGTGGCCAACTTTTCTATCGTCGTGACTGATGTAAATATTAGCGAGGTTAGATCCAACGGGTTTGATTGCGACACAACTATATCCGCGTGCAAAGGACAGCGGTTAGTTTTTGGCACTACGTTTGCAAAGGGCATTGGTTTGTTTGTGGCATTACACTTGCATGCTTACAAAAAGCTTCAGTTTGTTGGTATCACTTCACTGTCGGCGTGCAAAAAACAGCGGATCGTTTCTGACACTTCAGCGTTCAAAGGACAGCAGTTTGTTTGTGTCAAAAACAAAAAAGTGCCCGCGTACGAAAGACAGCGCTTTGTTTGCGACCATTCTCTTGCCTGCATGCAAAGGATAGCGGTTTGTTCACGACGCTATGTTTCCCTTGAGAGATGTGCCGTGATCGTTAGTCCTAATTAAACTCCACGGAACTCCAGGAAAAAACATCATTACTTAATTTCGCGAGCCGACTAATCCAGCTTAACTTGGTAAATCAGTTATTTTGTAACATGATGCTTCTTACTTTGTTGGCAAATACAGTGGTGGAATCTGCGGACTTTAACTTCAAAACCAGGTAGTGACAGCTTCAGTCTGCCTACCTCAAGCAGTAGAAGGCATGATCACATATTAGTGCACCTATTTCAATGAACAGTCGAGCCGTCTATTTCCATCATACCTTCTAGCTCGTAAGTCATTATGCTTATAATGCATGGATACTATATGAGCCATATTTTGCATTGGGAACGAAAAAAATCATTTTTCCCCACTGAGTTGTTAGTAAAGGTAACCATCGTTCTTTGCGGGCTATGGACATGACGGACAATTAGAGCGTTCAGCGTTTATTGGAGTAGAACGTATACAGATATGGCTGGTGCGATCGCGTTGGAGCGTGGCTTAGACTTGGTGCACATTTAAAGGGCGTCTTTTCGATGGAATTGTTTTCTCGTACTCTTGTGGTTGTCTAGACGGAAAAAAATATTTGTTATGGTTCTTACTTGCCAACATTTCGGTTACAGCTTCGTCTATTAAATAACCTTTCCTCATTTCTTCGAAACTCTTTTTCCATTTTCTAACCGTATAAAATGCCATTGGCAAACACACTAAAATATCTAGATTTTTGTGTTTGCGTATTGGACAAATTCAAGGAGCGTCCGTGCCAATCTTAGCCTCGATCCCGTGCCAAATGAACGCGCTACGCCACGCTATTTGTTGGATTTCCGCAAAGCTGGTGCTATATATATTAGTGATTTTCATTGCCCACTCATCCTGCTATGTGAAAAAGCGACAACGATGATGTCAGCATGCTGCAGAGAGGTCATGCGCGAACAATCACGTGATTTAGGCAAGTGACATCAGAGGTCATCCGAAACCAGGACGTGCGTTCTTGTTGTAGAGCCCCTGTGCGAAAGAAATTGCTTTAGACATCATGCTGCGAAATATTTTGTTTGAAATAAAAATCAAAGTTAAAGTATGTAAGATATTTTTTTATCCTCTATTTTTATAGAATCCGTCCCTCCAACCCTTCATATCTTTTGCTTGTGCCAGAATTAACCAAGAGACAGGAGTCACAAAGGACAGGGGCGTTGCCAGGATTTTTAATAGGAGGGCGATCTTGGCCTCAGCAGTATACCTTCCTTAAAAATTAATATTTGTGACGAACATTTGTGACATTTTCGGATGTAATGAGTGACCTGATTTTCGTGTCCAATGCCAAACCAAAACACTTGTTGCATCGAGTCCTGACTTCGCCAGCCAGACACCACGCAGTGAATACTTCTCTGAAAGTATAAATTTACGTATGTTCTCATACAACAGCATTAGTTTCATCTGGAGTGTCCGTATAACCTTTCAGAATTGCTAGATTTGGTCGATCCTTTATATTTTCATCTTCCAACTCGTATGTGATTTGTATGGATACTATAAAACGCGCGATCGCGCAAAGAACTCTAATCTGCAATATTGAGGTATTTTGGTCCACCTTCGGAAAAAAAGCTACTTGATGGCCCGGGTCCAGTCATTTGTGTCGTAGATCGAGATGTCAATAATAAATATCAGCGGGCTAACTAGTTCCTGTCTTAGTTATTGCTAAAGATCGTTGTGTCGTTACAAGTTTTACCGTCATCTTTATATCTCAACCTGGTAGTCAACTGATAATTGAACTTCAAGAAACTAATCTGCAAAATTGTCTGCAATTTGTTTTTGTATTTTGCGCGCGCGCTGCATGCGCAACCAAGAATATTTTCTTTTTTCGCATATAATTCTCTACTTTAAATGGTTTTCGTTTGATTGTAGGTGACAGAGCAAAACAAAACTCTTTGTTCATATTTCGTGGTATTGCCGTTTTCAAGTTTTAACTGATTTAAGGAAAATGCGTTTTAGATTTTCCCGCCAAAACATGAAATTTTCAATCTGTCGCGCAGCCAAGAAAAAGCTCAATAGAAATTCAAATTTCAATCAAATTCAATTACCTTTTCAAAATGTAAAAGCTTATCTTTGCTTCCTTTTGGCCAGATTGCTATAACTGAGAGGTTATAAGAACTTTAAGGTTGGTGATACCACAAATGTGCTTATCACAGCCTGATGTGGCCATCACATTAGCTTGTACAGTATACTATATGTAGTCATTACAGCTAACGCACCAGCCTACATATCGCATCGCATCAGCTTATACGTCACATTGGCTTGCATATGTGGACATCACATTAGCTTATACGTCACACACTGGCTTGCATATGTGGTAATCACATCTTTTATTGTGTTCATCACATTAGCTTAAAAATTACATTGGCTTGCATATGTGGTAATCACAGCTTATATTGTGGTCATCACCTTAGCTTACATATGTTTTCATAACATCAGTTTACATATGTGTTCATTACACAGCTTGCGCATCACAGCTTACCTATGCGGTCATCACATTAGCTTATACGTCACATTGGCTTTCATATGTAGTAATCACAGCTTAGATTGTGTTAATCAAATTAGCTTAAAAATTACATTGGCTTGCATATGTGGTAATCACAGCTTATATTGCGGTCATCACATTAGCTTATCCGACTGACCATGTCTGAATCCTAGATCCCTATGGCTAAATTCAGACGCATACGTTTCAGTCATCATAGCATAATTTTGCGTATATGCTCTTTCTGCAACTCCGATCTTCGTTTCTTCATATTCTTTTTCACGTACTTGGCGAGTGAGTGGTTTCTCATGGCGCTGAACTCGTGAAAATCTAATGTTCCGTTGCCGTCTTCGTCCAACGAATCAAAGATCACTCTCAGCTGATCATCCCTTAAGGGCGCGTTCAATCGCTTCAGCCCAAACACGAATGCTTCCTTTGACACGGAAAGGGATTGCTTTTCAGGGGACAGAATCTTGAACAAGTCCACCAGACGAAAGCCCATGTTCCGTACGAATCTCATAAATATAACAACCTCGTCAGGTCTGGCGAAACCTTTAGATACATCACTCCCCCGGATACTAGAAGACCAAGAACAACTAAAGGAGGGCCTGTCTTCAAGAAGAGCTTCCAATTCTCTTTCGCTATCTTTCATAAAGCCGATGCCATCAAAGGTTAACTCTCTAAGAGAACTCCTGGCGTTCAGCCTTACGGCTTCTAAGATGCACGGTACTCCGGCATTCTGGAATGGGTTTCTTCCAAGTTTGAGCACTTGCAGATTACGGTTCGCACGTAACACTTTGGCAATTACCTCCGCGCCGTCCAGGTGAATGCCACAGTTGCTGATGTCAAGGGTTTGTAAACTCGTACTGTGAGTAAGAAACCACTGAACTGCAATAACACCTCGACTTTGGAAGGTATTCCAAGATAAATCGAGCTCTTGTATCGTATGATTCAACCGCAGACCTTTCGCAAGCGTAGCCATGGCTCCAGGGCGTATATCATTCCAGCTGAGATCCAACGTTTCTAAAGCCGTGTTTGAAGCGAGCGCCTCACTAAGAAGTCTGCTGCCCTGGTCGGAGAGATTATTTGAGTGGAAGATAAGGCTTTTTAAATGAGGATTTGTAGCTATCCCCTTACAGAACTCCATCATGTCTTTGCCATTAATGCCACACTTTGCAAGGTTAAGAAAGACCAGTGAGGCGCTCTCCTGAAGCATGATTCCAATTGCGATTATTCCTTCCTTTCTTATCATGTTGCCGGACAGGTTCATGTGAGTAATGAAACAATTCACACTGAGCATCCGACTCAAATCCTGCGCCCCGTGTGGCCCTATACCGTTATCAAACAAATTCAAGATATTCACAAATAAATTTTGCTCAAGGACCTTAGCAACTACACGCACCCCTTTGTCACCAAGGCCATAATGCGGCAGGCTAACACACTCTGTCTCGCACTCGCGAAGAAACCTCCAGGATGGCGCGATGTTTTCCTTTTCACACAATCCCAAGTAGAGTTCCTCACAGGACTTCAAGCAGCGTTCAGGTTTATTATCCAATACGTCTTCATTAACATCTTCGAGCTCCGTGTCATACCCATCGTCACTTCCGCTTTCGCCAGTCCCCGGTCGCATTTCAGTAACACAGGAAGAACGTATTGGTGGCAATGAGGTGAGTTTCGAGTGTCTTTGCTCGGGTGGAGTTAGAAGACTTACACGTGATTCAGTTTCTTCAGGACTTTTGCCCATCGAATTCGCAGAGATAGGGCCTGGGGATAGATTAAGCGATCGAAGTTTTGTTTGATAAAGAGGTCTAGAAGCTTCTACGATCGTTTGTTCACTGAGTGTTATTTCTGGAGCTTTTTGTAGAATTATCTGAGGCAGTTTGAAAGATACTCGCCTTTTGGCAAAGTCCTTAGCCATACCATTCATTTTACCATTGGTTTTCGCTTGTTTATCTGTAAGGAAATAGTTGTTTACTTCAAATGAATTGACAAAAAGAGGAATTTCCCCATATTTTTCGAGAGAAAAATATCTATTTTTTTTATCCTTGTCTCACGCTATTTGATACAAGTCTTGGATTTTATACGAGTCTTTTCTATTAGATACTTTTCCTTAAATAATAATCATTCAGCTAATTAGTCCTTTGAAACAATTCTTTCTCGTCGCACTTCAAGACTCGAAGTTTTAGCCACCATTTTTTCTAAAATTAAACCCTTTACAGCACTTTTACCTTTTTTTAGGAAAACGTTATCCAGTCTTCTTTATCACTGTGAGCGCTTTTCACCAAAAGGACGTTTATTTGAAGTAGGGTTCCCTTTATCGCATATCCACTTCAATTTTGTTCTGTTGCTTCTTAGTACACTTTTAAAATGTTTTGTGCTGTTGGTATAGGGACTATCATATTACCCCGGGGCGCCATTAACACTGACCACAGCCATTGATTTGATAGTATCTCTTACGAGTATGATTGGGTCGTCGAGGATACACACGTTGTGTTTTGTTGCGATTTAATGGACCGTGCATGCCAGGAGCATGGAGTGAACTGCTGGAAGGCTTAAAATGATCACGAAATATATCGTAGTCCCTTCCATCGTTAGTATCTTAAAATAAACAATAGATGATAAGAATCTATATTTAGTCTGCTTTTTGAGAACACAATACTGATCCAAGTTTTGTTTCTATGAAAACGAATCATAACGTATTTTTTGTATGGTTTCTGATAAGATATTATTTACGAAACATGGCAGAAATGGATATATATTTGTAACTAAACTCATCTGATTTAAATTTCAAGAGTTTTTCAACTTTTTTTTTAAGTAATTGAACATAATTCTGTAGGTGGTTTTAAACAAAACAACGTTAACACTAGAATGGATGTAAAATTTACTGTCTTGTTTGAAAAAAATAATAACTACATATCAGCGCATTAGTACATCACAATCTGTGCATGCGTACATCACAATCTGAGCATGCGTACATTCCTATCTGAGCATGCGTACATCACTATCTAAGCATGCGTTCATCACTATCTGGGCATGCGTACATCACTATCTAAGCATGCGAATATCACTATCTGGGCATGCGTACATCAATATCTGAGCATGCGTACATCACTATCTGAGCATGCGTACATCACTATCTGAGCATGCGCACATCACTATCTGAGCATGCGTACATCTATCTGAACATGCGAACATCACAATTTGAGCATGCGTACATCACTATCTAAGCATGCGTACATCACTATCTGAACATGCGTACATCACTATTTGAGCATGTGTACATCACTATCTGAGCATGCGTACATCTCTATCTGAGCATACGTACATCAATATCTGAGCATGCGTACATCACTATTTGAGCATGCGTACACCACTATCTGAGCATGCGTACATCACTTTTTGAGCATGCGTACATCACTATCCGAGCATGCGTACATCAGTATCTAAACATGCGAACATCACAATTTGCACATGCGTACATCGCTATCTGAGCATACGTAATTCACTATCTGAGCTACGCATCAAAGGCGGATCTAGGGACTGGTTCTTTGGGTTCAACCTAACCACACTTTTCAAACGAAACGAAAACTTAGTTTTTACACATTAAGCCTCTTTTCAGTATAATAATAATAATAACAACAACAACAACGACGTCGACGTCAAGCATTTTATCGCTGTAAGAATGCAAAAATGACATCTAGTCTTAATTGGCATCCATACGCCGAATGCCCCCTTTATTAACACAGTAGTTTGTGATGGTTATCACGCCGATTGTAGTGCATCATAAAGAAGATCAAAATATCATTTGTCCCCATACCGACGAGTTTCACTATTGCCTTGTTTATAAAATAAAAATATGTTGAAGAGGCTGTTTAACACGATCCAAAATGACTTTTGTTACAGATCTACTTTTGCTTTATCTCTTTTGCATGCTTATAGAATATTTTAATTTTATTAATGATCACATACAATAAATGGCTTTAAAGAGATCATTGTTGGTCGAGAAGTATCCGCATTTGATACTGGTATTATGATATCATCTGACTCTTATAACTGAGTTAAAACTGCTAAGGTAATAGATGATGGATCGTACTTTAAGTTACCATAGACACCATAGCATAAATAAGGCTTCCTACCAACTCCCTATACTTCTTGGTTCCATTGGTAGCGTTTGTTGAGGGCATAGCCTCAGAGTAACTTTGTGGCACTCCTGAAATTCTGAAACAATAGTCAATACTGGAATACGTTATGTTATTATTTTCATTTATACTGGTAACATAATCATCCAAATAATCGGGGGGGGGGGGGGCTCTTTCTCTATGTGGATACCCCCTAGTGTGATTCTGATTATCTATCTGCTCACTATCACTGGGTGTACCATTAGCTTTACTATCCACTTTGTCCACCACTGGATGACTTTTGATAGCTACATCGTGGTTGACTGAATTGATTAGTTGGTCTAATTCAACCCCTTAATGAACATTGCCCACTGGCATTTCATTTTGAATGAGGCCTTCAGTCTTGAGTTTCTTGCTCGATGCAATCCTTATAAATGAACTTAATAAGCCTGTGCTTTAACACCTTCCCCTCTTCTGGGTGGTACACTAGGTATGCCGGGCTGTTTCTGTCATACCCTACAAATACCCCTCTCACACCACGAGAGTCTAACTTCTTATGGTTGTGATTGTATGTGTAACACTGTGATCCGAATATTCCCATTCTGGAAAGGTCGGGTTTCTTTCCTGTTAGCATGACATAAGGTGTGTTCTGCGTTCTTCTGTTATAACACCTATTCCTATTGTGTGCAGAAGTTTGAAATGCATATGGCCACAAGAACTTTGGCACCTGTTTCTGTATGAGCAAACATCTCAAACAGGGTTCGCCACTGCATTTCATCATTTCCATTCTGATGTGGGGAATGGGGACGTGATAATTCATGTTTAATGGATCTATCTCGGAGAAGTGCCTGAAAATCATCGCTAATAAACTCGCCTCTATTATCTGACCGTATGACCATCCATTTAACTTCTCCATAAGGGGCAAAATCTGCTAAGAATTTCTGGTCTGCTTGCACTGAATCACTTTTCTCTTTGAGAAAATACACAAATACTGCCCCAGGATAACCCTCTGTGAATGAGTTACTATAGCTTAAACCCTCCCCCGATACTGGGTTTATAGGGCCCGCCAGGTCAGTGTGAATCCTTTCTGAGGGTCTGGTAGCCCTAGCATCATTTCTTTTTCTGTTATTTACAAACTTCCCCTCGATGCAGGTGTTGCAAGTTAACTTAGACTTATCTATCTTTCCAGACATATTTATTTCCTCTACTACCTCTTTGACATCATCAAAATTGCAGTGGCCTAATATTTCATGCCATGTGTATATGTCATGTGAAACGCTTACATTATCATAGCTGGAACGCTTACCTTATCATACCTTATCATAATGTGGTTCTACAGTGTTCAAGTAGTACAACTTATTATGTTCCTCAATTATAAATGTAGTACCATCCTTATGGGTGAGTTCATTTTGTCCAGTTTGGAACTTTACTTCTGCCCCATTTGGAGTTGCAGGCTTAACAGAGAAGATGTCTTTGGGTTACGATGGTATGTACAATGCTCCCTTCAGCACAGCGTTTACATGTCTGCCATTCACATCCCTGAGAGTTACCATTGCATTTCCTCGCTTTACGGCAATGTTCCTGGTCTTTGTTCCATTAGCTAATTCCATACAATGTTCAACTAGTTTGAATGTGCCATCGATCCTTGTGATCGTATCAGTTGTAACCATATAAGATGTAGAACCTGTGTCAACTAGCATGCCCTTGGGGTTCTTGAGAACATTGTTACCGTGATCCTTCACATTAAATGTGAAGGTATGTTCCTCCTAATTATTTTCTGTATCATTCATAACAGGAACTTTCTTTGTTGTGTCTCTTTTTTTTTGGTGCCTTTTACATACTCCATCTGAATGGGTAGAACTCTTGTAATAGTTGCACCATTTTTCTGTTAAACGCATCCGTTTGGCATTTGAAAGAGTTTTTCTAAGCAGAGACCTGGCTACATTGTAGAGGTAAGTTGCTTTTTAGGGTTAAATGGGGGTAAAAACGTTTTTTTAAAGCTCGCGTTTCAAGCGAAATCTATTTATTGCTTGCAGAGAAAATTCCAGCCATCGATTAAGATTCAAAACGATCCCCTAAAAATTTACCTTTTGTGCTACACAACAAAAGGGTTAGAAATACCGTGTTTTTATGGATTTAAGACGCCTTTGTTTATTTTCCATAATATACTTATAGCTTGAAAAGTACAAACAATCTTTAGAATATTTTAGTCGTTTTCAAAGTTTCAATATCTAACCGACATGCTCTGATATCTGAGATCGGAGGCCGTCTTGGGGCAAAAAGGCCTCGTCAAAAAAAATTGTCCGCGACGCAAACTAATACTCGCGATCCACTGTGAAGAAATATCTCCAGCGATCAAATTCGTTTGGAAGACAACGTGTTCATTAGGGGGTTACTGTAATAGGTTATTATGCAACACTCAGTAAAGTTTAAGTAAGAGTTAATTACCGAGAGCCGAGGCAATAAGCGATATACATCCCGAGGACATCTTCTAAATCATCTAAATTGAAAGAATATTTGGATCAATTTTACTCAAAACACAATGTCCGGTAGCCGATACCAAAACCTCGTGTCGTGTGACAATGGTAAGTTCAATAAATTGAAGTTTGAAGTACTACCGCGGTGATCCTAGAACCTAATCCCTCAGAACCGAATCAACAAAAAACGGTCAGGGGGTACTTCAAAAAAAATAATAAAATAATAAAAATACGTTTTTAACGAGTAAAATCAGCTAGAATCGATGAAAAGGCATTACATAGATATGGTTTCCTGAATTATTTATAGCAACTTCTGTAATTTGTGTGGATCCTGGACTAATGTCTCATTAGAATCCATCGGTCTGGTTTCTGGTTTTAGACGCTTGCAAATTTCTATGGAATACGCAAGGAAATAGCAATAATATGCATTTCTAAAACATTTCTAAACCGATTTAGGGCTTAGTTATTGCTTAGTTTCCAAACAGCAATCGTCTACTTATGTACTTTTTGGCGCCGACATAATGAATGCTGTGAACGGTGAAGACTACCCAAGTGGAAGTCACGCTTGGATCACGCGCTTGGACGTCACGCTAGCTACATCAACTACTAACTTCGCTTCAATTACTGAGAGTTAAATATAAACTGGACTCGAATTGATCGGGATAAAATCAAATCGTCCGAAAGAAGGGGATTTTTTCCATTATGAGATCTGCATAATTTTTCATATCAATATTTGGGTGACCTTCAAACCCGCTCGGTCAATTTCTTGGAGGCCTGGGTCTAAGGTCTTTTCAAGATGAGTGCGATAAAAATTTGACCAAGCGATCAGGGATTTTTTGACAAATTCTTACAGCGAGTTTCAGATTGACAGGAATCAGCATTTTTCATCATATTTTCTGGAGAACAGGGAGCGGAAAAACTTTAGCTCTCCTAAATATGGGCATCAATGTCCATATAAGGCAATGCAAACGAAGGACAATATCCGTGTATAATAATAAAGAAAGAAAAAAAAAATGTTCCTACCAGCTGCTATTTATACGAACAAAATCCAGATTCGTTCCCCCGTATTTTTTATTCAGTTGTATTATGCTTTGTGTATGTGTAGGATCGCCTTTTGAATATTTCACGCTAGTCTAACTGAAATAGAAATTTAGCCTAAATCCGCTAAATAGCGCAAAAATCTCTGTAAAAAATGTTTTTGACTTATTTCCAGCCCTACTCTGTAATTCTATGCAGAAAAAAGGGAATTTTTATTTTTTTTATTTTATTAACAATTACCCTCCCCCCCCTCCTTCCCCTTGCTAGTAGGTTCTGTTTCGGTTCTGTTTAGGTTCTAAGAAATTTTAGGGTCTAGGATCACCGCGGTCCAAATAATTGAGTGTTTTTCTTATTTCTAGGAAAAAGCAAAGGTTTCTCGTAGCCCTAACGTAAAATCACTTTAAAAACGATGTCGCTGTGTGTTATGTCACCTTCAATATTTCTCTGGCGAATTTTTTTTTGTCAAAACTTTTTTATTTGTATTATGGGATATCTTCATACATGGTTATAGCCATTTCTTAGCCAATCAGAGCGCGCGTGAAATTGAATAGCTATGTTGTTAGAGAGAAATAATACCAGCGTTATGTGCGTCTTCTTGTTTTAAAATATACTATGGCAACCTATACGACTGGAATCCCACCTTTTGTGTACAATTCTTGACGTCAGCAGCCAATAAAAATTTTCATTTTCAAAAACATGAACCAAAAAGTCCCTGTTATCAATAAGCGCAAAGGCAGTTTGAAAACCAAATATCGATAGCTATATTTGAATATAAGAGCTCTGTAATAAAGGAGTGCAAAGACAGCTTGAAAACCAAATATCGATAGCTATATTTGAATATAAAAGCTTATGTATTTTCTGGTTGGAGTCTCTTAAAATCCATTCTTATTATTCAGAACCATTTATATCAAGAGCCTGTGGAGGATCATTCGAAACATTAATTGATTAGTTAGATACGAAGATCTGACACAAATCAAAACAAGAAATATTTATATGATATCCCCATAAAAAGTCCATCGCCAATAAAAAAAAATTTCACATTGAAAATTTGCTCGTGTACAACGTTTTTACAGCTATATATAGCAGAAAAGGCGCGAACTATCTAGAGCTTGGGAATCCAATAAAGTGCAGGTGAAACTCTGTAAAACAACTCCCCCGTTGCGCCTTCTTGAGAAGGACGACTTGTTTTTTTTTATACAATCCATTAAAAAATTGTTTGCTGAAGTTCATGGTACAAGGTTTGTACGGTTTCCCGTTTAAAGGTAAGAAACTGATGCAAAAATGCAGTTTTAAGAATAGCACGATAGAAATGTTGAAAATAATAGAAAAACGTAACGCGTCAGCATAACAGCTAACAACCAATAGTAACTTCACAAAAAAATCTCTTTTGCGCGATTTGTTCTTCTAGGGAAACTAAAATTCGCTAAAAAGCAACTAACCTTTAAATTGTTGGTACCCTAGCACTAGTCCGATTTTTGTATAATTAGGGAGGCATGTAATGATAGCCTTGCTTCAAAATGGGTTCTTATTTTTCATATTAATTTTAATCAAAAGTCATTCTCACCAAAAAAAAAAATTTGCGTACGCCAACTTTTAAATAAAGTAGCTCTTCAATGGAAAACGATATAGATGAAAAGCTGTTAGCTGTTTTAAAGAGCTAAAAGCTTAAAAGCTTCAGAACCATTTACATGTCAAACGTTTTTTCTTAAAAGTTTTCTCTTCCATTTGACTAAAAAAAAAATGGATTTTATTTTGTGTCCGAGCAATAGAAAATCTCATGTAATATTATAAATGATATGCAAATATTTGCGGACTTCGAAAGAAACTTCTAAGACAGATGTTTGGTGATAACCCTTCCTCTACTACCGTAAAACGAGGGTAATACTTTCTCTTCAAATACTGGAGTTTAAACCTTTTTGATCAAGAAGATTCAAACTGTGAAGAAAAGGGGAATTTTTTGTCGAGCCCACACAGGAAAATACTTCGTTTCTCCGAGGAACTTTCTTTGTTTATGTATACAATGATTGAACTTCCGATGATTACTTAGCGATGAAGACTTACTTAATTTAACAATTTTTATTCAAAGCACAATGTCCTGTAACCGATACCTAAACCCCGTGCCGTGTGACAAAGGTAATTTCAACAAGTTGAAGTTTGAAGTTCTAAAAATGTATAGCCAAATGATAGTGTTTTTCTTATTTCTAGAAAAAGCAAAAGGATTTCTCGTAGCCCTAACGAAAAATTCATTTTTTAAAAACGATGTCGCTGTGTGTTATGTCACCTTCAATATTTCTCTGGTGAATTTTTTTTTGTCAAAACTTTTTTATTTGTATTATGGGATATCTTCATGCATGGTTATAGCCATTTCTTAGCCAATCAGAGCGCGCGTGAAATTGAATAGCTATGTTGTTAAATAGAAATAATACCAGCGTTATGTGCGCCCCTTCTTGTTTTAAAATATACTATGGCAACCTATACGACTGGAACCCCACCTTGTGTGTACAATTCTTGACGTCAGCAACCAATAAAAATTTTCATTTTCAAAAACATGAACCAAAAAGTCCCTGTAATCAATAAGCGCAAAGGCAGTTTGAAAACCAAATATCGATAGCTATATTTGAATATAAAAGCTTATGTATTTTCTGGTTGGAATCTCTTAAAATCCATTTTTATTGTTCTCAACCATTTATATCAAAAGCATGTTGAGGATCATTCGAAAAATTAATTGATTAGTTAGATACGAAGATCTGACACGAATCAAAACAAGAAATATTTATATGATATCCTCACAAAAAGTCCATCGCCAATAAAAAAATTCGTATTGAAAATTTGCTCGAGTACAACGTTTTTACAACTATATATAGCAGAAAAGGCTCGAACTATCTAGAACTTAGGAATCCAATAAAGTGCAGGTGAAACTCTGTAAAACATTTCCCCCGTTGCGCCTTCTTGAGAAGGACGACTTGTTTTTCTTTATACAATCCATTAAAAAATTGTTTGCTGAAGTTCATGGTACAAGGTTTGTACGGTTTCCCGTTTAAAGGTAAGAAACTGATGCAAAAATGCAGTTTTAAGAATAGCACGATAGAAATGTTGAAAATAATAGAAAAACGTAACGCGTCAGCATAACAGCTAACAACCAATAGTAACTTCACAAAAAAATCTCTTTTGCGCGATTTGTTCTTCTAGGGAAACTAAAATTCGCTAAAAAGCAACTAACCTTTAAATTGTTGGTACCCTAGCATTCGTCCGATTATTGTATAATTAGGGAGGCATGTAATGATAGCCTTACTTCAAAAGGGGTTCTTACTTTTCATATTGTTTTTAATCAAAAGTCATTCTCACCAAAAAAAGCCAAACTTTGCGTACGCCAACTTTAAAATAAAGGAGCTCTTCAATGGAAAATGATATAGATGAAAAGCTGTTAGCTGTTTTAAAGAGCTAAAAGCTTAAAAGCTTCAGAACCATTTACATGTCAAACGTTTTTTCTTAAAAGTTTTCTCTTCCATTTGACTAAAAAAAAAATTGGATTTTTTTTTTGTGTCCGAGTAATAGAAAATCTCATGGAATATTATAAATGATATGCAAATATTTGCGGACTTCGAAAGAAACTTCTGAGACAGATGTTTGGTGATAACCCTTCCTCTACTACCGTAAAACGAGGGTAATACTTTCTCTTCAAATACTGGAGTTTAAACCTTTTTGATCAAAAAGATTCAAACTGTGAAGAAAAGGAGAATTTTTTGTCGAGCCCACACAGGAAAATATTTCGTTTCTACGAGGAACTATCTTTGTTTATGTATACAATGATTGAACTTCCGATGATTACTTAGCGATGAAGACTTACTTAATTTAACAATTTTTATTCAAAGCACAATGTCCTGTAACCGATACCTAAACCCCGTGCCGTGTGACAAAGGTAATTTCAACAAGTTGAAGTTTGAAGTTCTAAAAATGTATAGCCAAATGATAGTGTTTTTCTTATTTCTAGAAAAAGCAAAAGGATTTCTCGTAGCCCTAACGAAAAATTCATTTTTTAAAAACGATGTCGCTGTGTGTTATGTCACCTTCAATATTTCTCTGGTGAATTTTTTTTTGTCAAAACTTTTTTATTTGTATTATGGGATATCTTCATGCATGGTTATAGCCATTTCTTAGCCAATCAGAGCGCGCGTGAAATTGAATAGCTATGTTGTTAAATAGGAATAATACCAGCGTTATGTGCGCCCCTTCTTGTTTTAAAATATACTATGGCAACCTATACGACTGGAACCCCACCTTGTGTGTACAATTCTTGACGTCAGCAACCAATAAAAATTTTCATTTTCAAATTTTCAACCAAAAAGTCCCTGTTATCAATAAGCGCAAAGGCAGCTTGAAAACCAAATATCGATAGCTATATTTAAATATAGGAGCTCTGTAATAAAGGAGCGCAAAGACAGCTTGAAAACCAAATATCGATAGCTATATTTGAATATAAAAGCACGGCATAATCAATAAGCGCAAAGGCAGTTTGAAAACCAAATATCGATAGCTATATTTGAATATAAAAGCACGGCATAATCAATAAGCGCAAAGGCAGTTTGAAAACCAAATATCGATAGCTATATTTGAATATAAAAGCTTATGTATCTTCGGGTCAGAGTCTCTTAAAATCCATTTTTATTGTTCTGGACCATTTTTATCAAGAGCCTGTGGAGGATCATTCGAAAAAATAATTGATTAGTTAGATACGAAGATCTGACACTAAACAAGAAATATTTATATGATATCCCCACAAAACGTCCATCGCCAATAAAAAAAAATTTCACATTGAAAATTTGCTCGTGTACAACGTTTTTACAGCTATATATAGCAGAAAAGGCGCGAACTATCTAGAGCTTGGGAATCCAATAAAGTGCAGGTGAAACTCTGTAAAACAGCTCCCCCGTTGCGCCTTCTTGAGAAGGACGACTTGATTTTCTTTATACAATCCATTAAAAAATTGTTTGCTGAAGTTCATGGCACAAGGTTTGTTCGGTTTCCTGTTTAAAGGTAAGGAACTGATGCAAAATGCAGTTTTAAAAATAGCAGCATAAAAATGTTGAAAATAATAGAAAAACGTAACGCGTCAGCATACCAGCTAACAACCAATAGAAACTTCACAAAAAATCTCTTTTGCGCGATTTGTTCTTCTAGGGAAACAAAAATTCGCTGAAAAGCAACTACCTTTTAAAATTGGTACCCTAGCATTAGTCCGATTATTTTATAATTAGGGAGGCATGTAATGATAGCCTTACTTTAAAAGGGGTTCTTATTTTTCATATTGTTTTTAATCAAAAGTCATTCTCACCAAAACAGCCAAAATTTGCGTACGCCAATTTTAAAATAAAGTAGCTCTTCAATGGAAAACGATATAGATGAAAAGAGAACCCCTTTTGAAGGTTGGCTTGTGCGCAGTAAAAGGTACCAAAATTTTCGCTGAAGATAACAATATGATTTGTCCCCTAACTAAAAACATGAAAAACTCCTCGTAGAAAAAAAAAGCCATGGGTAGATACTCAAATATATTAAGAATCTCAATGTATGCGCAATTTTTTTGCTATAGCCAAAAATCTGGCGTGCGCATTTCATTTCTAGGTAGTTTGGATGTTTAGCTATTTTTAAAGAGCTAAAAGCTTCAGAACCATTTACATGTCAAATGTTTTTTCTTAAAAGTTTTCTTATCCATTTAACTGAAAAAAAAAATAATTGGATTTTATTTTGTGTCCGAGTAATAGAAAATCTTATGTAATATTATAAATGATATGCAAATATTTGCGGACTTCGAAAGAAACTTCTGAGACAGATGTTTGGTGATAACCCTTCCTCTACTACCGTAAAACGAGGGTAATACTTTCTCTTCAAATACTGGAGTTTAAACCTTTTTGATCAAGAAGATTCAAACTGTGAAGAAAAGGAGAATTTGTTGTCGAGCCCACACAGGAAAATATTTCGTTTCTCCGAGGAACTTTCTTTGTTTATGTATACAATGATTGAACTTCCGATGATTTCTTCGCGACGAAGACTTGCTTTAACTTTTCGATACTTTTTCGATGTTTCTACGATTACTTTCAAGGCTTCTGCTTATATTGTTTCAACTGTTTCAATTTATTTCTTTTCAATTTCACATTAGTGGTTACTCAACCCACTAATAGCTAATCGAGGTGGGTTGAGTTTTAAAATATATTTGAATAATTGTTCTATTATATTTTTTATTTATTATGGTGAAAAACACACACAGAAAAGACTAGGCTAAAACAAGAAAAAACAATAAAAACTTAAAAGGACAAAAGGAGATGTTTGGTCATAATTCAACAAAAGAAAAGCATAGTTTTGGTATAGGAAATTTGAGTAATGTTCTGTTTTGCAAAATGAGAAGGTTATTTATTTTGGTTGATGATGTTTCTTACTGCTTTGCCTATTTGTAAGACACCAACGTAGTCATCACATCTTGTTAAAGCATCCAATAACATGAGGTGTAATTTATTTTTGAAAGGGCTTTTTTAGGTTTGTCTCTAAGCTGGTATATGTACTGTTGCAATTTGTAAAAAAAGTCGAGATTTGTAATACCTCTCGCAATTTGTTACAAAGTTGTCGCAATTTTTAATAAAAAAGCTGTCGCAATTTTTAACACACCTCCGTCGCGATTTGTTATAATGAGGTGTTATTAAAAACACCTATACCGAATGTGTATGATTAAGTTTCGCTCATGCGAGAAGTCTAAATGGCTTTTTATTTGTATGTGTTACGCTGCATTCAAAAATGCACCCGAAATGGTCTCTGTAGTAAATAAACAATATCGCGAGCTTTCACGTTGAAAATGTACCTTATTTACACATTTTTCTTCGACTATTCTAGAAATAGCAATCTAGATCTGACTTTTAACAATATTATGGCGGAGCCCCATAGTCACATAGGAAAGTAGTGTATAACTGTTATACGTTAAAGTTCCGCCGTGGTCATGATGGGATACCTGTGGATTTTCCCGTTGTCTGATGTGCCCCTCGAATTTTTTTCTGGCGCGAGGACGTGCGTAAAACTAACGGGAAAAATATATCTGAAAAGAACTCACTCGGTTGCTTCAAACTATAAGGAAAGTGTATATAGAACAGAACAATAATTATTGAGACGACCTGACAAAGACTTCCCAGAAGTAAGAAACTACACAGAAGCAAGAACAACTAGACCCATGACAAGACTAAGACGCTAAGATTTTCAAGTGTTGGATGAATCGAAAAGCCAAAAACAGGCAAGGCGAAATAAAGCAGAGAAAGGGCGAAAGACGGTAAGTTCATTCTATTTTAAATGAATTTATCCGATACTTAGATGTGTATTTTGAAATTTTGAATGGATCAGTAGATTGGCTAAATAATTACTGAATTTTAATAAAAGTCCTAGATTTTTGTAGACAACTGGTACCCCAAACACTGTTGTGTTTGGAAGCCATTTGCCGTGTTTGGAAGCCATTTCACAGACGAGACGGCCGTTAGACCGCTATCCAATGAGAGAGCGCCAGAAAGAACCGAGCTCCGAAAAAGTAGACAAGAGATACAAACGCACACACGCACTAAATCAACAACAACGCAAAGCTGAAAAAAATCTAACTTTATTTAAACCGTAGAGGTGAGCTCCCTGTGTACTACGGTACCTGTTGAAACACAAAGAAAATCAAAATATTAAAGTCCAAATAATAGTTTTAGTTGTCATGCTCGGCTTTGGGGTACTTATTAAAGAGATGTTCACATATAGTTTTGGTTCTAAATGTTTTTTTTTCTCTTTTCCAGAAAACACTTCACGTAAAAAGCTGATGGCGATAGCACCATAGATTATGTCAGCATAGATAGAGCTATTACAAGAACAGGCCACCCTAACTATTAAATTTTTCAAACATAGTTTCATTTCAGATAATTCATTTAATTTTCAAAATTATCAAATGTAATTGTAACAATTTCGCTACATGAAAACTGCAGCGGTGAATATTTTTAATCAATAAAACTATTTCAATAAGCAAGTTCCACCTGCTTTGTACTGCTTGTACATTTTTAAGATCAATGAAATTATTTCTCCTTTTATGTATAAAAACAGATAATCATTAACCTAAAGATACCATTCTGTTGTTTATATAAGTCTTCATAACAATAATAAACTTTATCTATTGTTAACCAGTAAACGAATTAAAATCAAATTATATTTTATTCCTTTTACCACGGGCTACAAGATGTCTAATGTCTCGTTTAAGTGTTGAATAAAGCACGTATTCCAAGGAAAAAACAATGCTGCTTGGGGTCGAGTTATAACTATTTAGGTAACGCGTAGTGAAAGAGCTCGCTGGAGGAGCGAAAATGTGACCAGTTTAGGAGTACGTGCTTTAGTCAACACTAACAAGTCATTAGACATCATTATGGAGTCAAATTATCATATAATATGCAGCCTGTGCTTTTACCATAGAACTTGCCTATAAATCACTATCTCAGAAGCTCGAGCTACCTATAACCACAGGCAGCCTTAGACTGTAGTGGTTTATAAAGGAAATTTATAGGTCAGCAGAAAATAATTTATCGTAAAATATACCTTGTAATATTTTGTTTGAGTCTTCCTCGATTGCGGATAGAATGTCAGTAAGAGCGAATGTGAAGCCCGCTACGAATTGTGTGTCTTGCAGTATATATATATATAAAAAAATAGGAGGGGCTGGAAACTCGATCGGCAAAACTTCGAACACAACACTGCTTAGACGCAGCATAAAACTCGCCCCAAATCAACGAGCCGCCCATCCAGCACCAAAACACTTTGGAAACATACCTTAGTTTTTAATTGAACCGAGTCTCATGTCATTTCAGGGTGAATCTCCAACAAATGCGTGCTCTGCTCTTGGTGATCTGTCTCCTATCTACGGAGCACGTGACCTGTCAATATTGTCCCCAAGGAACGTGCTACGCTGGGAGTTTGTCTAAGGACCACGTGACCGAGGGCCGTTATCTGTGGGGGGCCTCGTACCGGAATCTGAGCTCAGTGGCGGGTCCTCAGACGTGTCACTCGGCGTGTGTCGGCGACTGTCGGTGTCGAGCGTTCCAGATCTCGGGAAAGCGATGCGAGTTGCTTGCGGAAGACAAGGACTCCCTGCCGAGTACAAGATTTCTACACGAAGCAAGCTATCACTACTATGATCTTAAACAGAGGATCGTTAAGGTAAAGTCGTAGCCAGCATTTCCAGAAGGGTGGAGGCGCGAGGACAGATATATGAAAAGACTGCAGGACCTGGATCTTGAAGAAAGCACGCTTTTTCGGCGTTAGACGGGGTGGGGGCTGGGGAGGGTTTTGCGCAATCCTTGCGCCTCCCTAGCCACGCCCTGATCATGGGACTATCTATTAGTAACAGAAATGTACAGTAGAACCCAAATTTTAACTATAAGGTAAATGAAAATCGGCGTGAGTTACCGGGCAGTGACTTGGCACAGACCCGTACGGCGAAGGCGAAGGTCCTCTTTCGCTATAGACGTGCTATTTGTAGACAAAACTATATTAAAGCAAGATTACTCTGGTATGTAGCCAAATCTGACAATAAACGTCCCGTGAAGATACTGCAAAGGCATAAAAATCCCTTTTTGTTTTTTCGGGGGTGGTCAGATTTTTATCAAAGAGCTAACACCCCCTCCCCCCACCCCCCGGAAAAATTAGAATCAGAATCAGAATGATTTATTGTCCTTCAGTGTACCAACTCTGGCGCATTTGAATACATGAACAATAAATGATGAAGTAATGAAAATGCAGGCAGAAAACAGGTGTTTCATGACTGAACAGTCGCTTTGCGCCTTTCAAAACAAGTGAAGATGTATTTGGCTATTTGAGCAGCATTAGACTTGGACGGATTGATAAGCGCCATAAAATGGGGCTTATCTAGTTCTTGCAATAATTCTTTCTTTTCTTTTCCGTACAGTTTGCAATCGATTAAAAAGTGCTTTTCATTTTCTACCTTCCCGGGGCAAAAAGGGCAAAATCTATCTTCTGCTCGGAAAAAGGGCCGTTTGTATCGCCCTTTCTCTATCTCCAGTTGATGATCACTTATTCGTAATTTAGTTAAAGCAACACGGTGTTTTATGATTTTACCTTCCAGCAGATAATCCTCTAGCTTATAGTTTGATTTAAAAAGACGGAATTTTCTTAATTTATTCTTTGAATTGTTTCTTCTGTTGCTGTCATCATGAATCGTGCATGGAAAGTTTGCGTTTCAATATCTTTGAGGCGCATTTCAAAGGCAGAAATAATATTTTGGGTTGCTTGCGCATCTATATTTTCTTGTGAATTCCAAAGCCATCCAAACCCGTTTGCGAATGAGGTTTCTTTGACGAGGCTAGGCCAAGATACAGATCTCAAGAGACCCTCTTTGTAAGCGTTTTTGGTCATTCTACCATCACTTTGGTGAATAAGTCTAAACCAATACTTCGTTGTGTTTTTTATGATTTCAGTTCGTAGGGGGAATCTTCCCAATTCTGCCTTACAGGCACTGTTGGCTGCCCAATTGCCAACTCCCAGTAGTATTCACAGAATTTTATTTGGACCTGTTCAATAGGATCACGCATCTCGTTACATTTCCCCTCTAGGGCCCAAAGCTCACTTCCATATAGTAAAGCTGGTTTCACAAATGAATCAAACATGCGGATAGTAAGTGAAATATCTGAGCAGAAATTTTCGCCGAGGTTTCTTTTCAGGGGAAAAAGTGCTTTCAAAGCATAATTTTTTAATTCCTGTTTCGCTGTATTCTACCTTCCGTTTGCGCTTAATGTGAGCCCGAGGTATTTGTATACGGTTACTTTTTTTATTGATTGTCCTTTCACGGTCAGCCTGTACCGTGAAAGTTTTTTCCCGTTACTATTAAAAATGATCACTTTTGTTTTCTCGGTACTTATTTCTAAATCGTTTTCTCTACAGAAACTATCCAAAATATCAAGCCTTCTTTGTAGGTCTTTTTCTGACGTAGAAAATAAAACAAGATCATCTGTATATAGGAGACAATTTAGATATCATTGATACGTGTGGCGTCTATTGTTACCTCGTTTTGGGAAAGGGCGAAATCATGGAGAAAGATATTAAAGAGGGTCGGTGACAAAATACACCCCTGTTTCACGCCGACTGCACATTCGAAGGGTTCTGATATCCCATTATTGTTTTTGACGCGCGCCGTATCTTTGGAATACATGTCTTGTAGCACGGCGAGGAACCCGTTACTTCGATATCACTAAGCTTCCTAAAAAGTTTGGATCTATTAACCTTGTCGAAGGCTTTTTGAGGTCCACAAAGCACGAGAATAGAAAATTCTCTCGTTTTTTGGGTTTGCTTCGGACGTATTTATCGAGGAGTGATTTAATAATGAAAAGATTATCGCTAGTCCTTGACGGAAGCCAGCTTGTTCTGGCTGAAAGATGTTGTTTGACTCGGCAAAAGTCCTCAGTCTGTGATTTAAGGTAAAAGTGAGAACCTTTCCTAAACACGAACGAAGGGTTATCCCACGGTAATTTTCTGGGACATTTTTTTTCGCCCCTTTTATGAATGGGTACCAAATAACCCCTCCCAAACTGTAGGGAATTCCCCACTTTCCAGAATTTTGTTAAAAAGTTTAACTAATATAGGCAGCAGCGCACTGCTTATCGCCTTGATTACTTCATTTAGTATATTGTCGGGTTCGGGGTTAAAAAGTTTCTACTGCCAATGACATAATCTACAAGGCTAGAACCATTATATTGGAAGCACGTTTTCCGCCCTAGCCGATCACCCATCATTCTTCCATTCAAAATACTTAGGTTATTTGAGATGCATGATTCTATTAGGTCCTTACCTCTACGGTCAGCAGTCTCATCTTGGGATTTTCTACTCGGGATCGAAACAAGGCCGCAATCGTCGCCAAATTTATCTCCCCCTTCAAAGAGCGATTGGTCCTGCAATTGGCCACACCTTGCATTTAAGTCACCCTGAATCAGAATGTAGCCACGCTGCGAAAACTTCAATAATTCCACTTCAAGGTCGTCAAGATAATCGCTTTGTGTTTGCCTATCTGAGTTTTCTGGGCTAAAATAGACGGTTGCAATGTAAACATCTTTGCTAGTATGAAAAAAAAGACTTGTCTAGTTTACACCAAATGGCGTTATCAGTTGAAATGTATGAAATGCCTTGTTTAAGTTCTTTACGGAAATATACTGCAATACCTTATATAGTAATTATTTTATAGTAATTATAATTAGGAAACTCAAAGTTTGAAAATTGGTCAGTGGCATGTGTTTCCACAACGCCAAAAAAGTCATGTGCAGAAGAAATATTTTGTACTTCGTGCAGTTGTAGTTTATTTGACCTAATTGACGGGAACGAAACCCGTGAATATTTCAGAAACCTACTCTAAGATTGCCTGGCATATGCTTATTGTGTTGAAAAGTTAGTAGGCGGTGCCGGTACAATATATTGATTTAACAGGGCCATTAACTGACTGTCTCGATGAAGCTCTGCTGACTCCCTCAGCCCTAACGCAAATTTTACGTTTGCGGCAAATATACGAGTACCGGTTCTGCTCAGGTGCAGGTTATCTCTATAAAATACCGTGTGATCAACTTCCCCAGTGTTAAACAGAACTACATTTGTATTGTCGACGAAACTAACGTCTCGATATTCTCCAATGGCGTACTTATTGTGGAGTCTTCTATTGAGCAAATTTATCATGCTATTTTTGCTGTAATCGGAGTGCAGGATCACTCCCGATATTTTTACTTTACAGCCGTGCCATTTTTACTTCACTTCTTGAATGATTAGATCGATGTTTTCCTCTATTTGGGTAATTGATGTATACCCACGGATGTCGTTTGTTCCAGTATGTATAAAGACCGATTCGTAGACCACATTATCATCCAGAGACTTCAGATATTGGAGGGTCTCTTTGGTGCCGCTTCTAACAATGAGCGATTGACTTAGACGGTTTTCATTTATTCCCTTGATCATGGAGTCGCCGATGATTAAAGCCTTTGGCACCGGGTTGTTTTCCCGTACAGTTGTGAGTTCCTGTCCACGGTCCTCCTCTGTTGAACTTACTGATAGTCTCCGTGGCTGCTGAGAAATCTCAGGCGAAACCTGCTCTTCAACGACCCGTTCCGGCGAAGATGTTGGTTCACTAGTAGATCGGTCCGGTGCTGGTGACGGGGCTGGTTCTTCGGCCTCGTTAATTACTGAGGTTTCAAGAAATTCTAGGGACGTCTTTATGGTTCCGACTTGTTTTTTTAGAGCGCTAATTTCCGAATGAAGTTTTGATATAGTTTTCTTAAGATCCTTGACCTCCTCTTCATGCGCCTTGGCTAAGGCACTAATTCTTCCTTCCAACATTTGATTACACCGCAGTAATACTTTTGTTTTCATAATATAACGTGCTTCAAGCTCCTCGAGTTGACTACGGAAGTTTCCAGTTTGCTGAATCTCTTTAATAAGTTTTTCATCTAGGTCCTGGTTACAGACTTCTTGGCTGGCTTTAAACTCAAAAAGGTCATTGATTTTGTCTTCTAGACTTTGTATATACAGTCGAACCTCTTTTAAGCGGCCCTCTATTGAGCGGTCACCCTCTATTCAAAGGTCATTTACCAAAGTCCCGAATTTCCCCCCTTATGTTTACTGTAAACTTGACCTCTATTTAGCGGTCACCTCTATTAAGCGGATGCGGTCACCAAAGGAGGGTCCCAATTGGTTGATTTCATTGTTTTTCATCTCTATTAAACGGTCATCAACAATATTTGTCAGCATGACAACAGATAGTGCACGTCATATTTCGTCATATTTTAACTGTCTAATCTAATTACTATGGCTAATCGCCTTGTGAGACTTGTGTGGTCTTGTGCGGATCAGTCGCATCAAATTCCTCGATTACCAATTTCCGCTTTAGCCAGCTAGAAGAAAAACTGTCACCTTCAAATATGTATTCACAAGGAATCTCGAGTCCATAGCCACCACCTCTGTTCACCCACTTCCCTTTGACTACGACTTTCTCACAGTTCGTAGGTCTCTTGAGATATTAGATAACCCACGTTGACATCAGTTTGGGAATATGCCTGATAACTTCGTAATCGTCAACTAGAGTATTCGGGTGACCGTCTCCATCCATCACTGTTTTGTCGGCTTTTTCTCTTACGATTGCAACAGCATTCGGATCCTTTATGTTAGTTGGTTCCCGCATAAGTTTGTAAACATCTTCTAGTGCTGGTTCCCACTCAGTCATGTACTCATGATATTCCCGAATGAATGCAACTGGGCCAGATTTGTGAGTTTTTGGGTACGGCAACGCACTGGGAGTTTTTGATTCGACTTCCAAAATCGCGCAAACGCTTTAATGACGGATATCGACGGAAACGACGCGTGTAACATCACCTTAAAACACTCATTTACTTTCCATAACGCCAGCGAAAGTAGCTCATGCCCATAGAATTGGGCAAAGCCGCAAGAGCCGTATGGCAAAAACAAACTGACTAGGCGGTTTCAAACATTTCTGGATCAAATTGAAATGCACCAGGCCCCGTCTTAGGGCTAACATGATTGTTACTGTTGTTTATTATAATAAAAAGTTCTTACGTATAATTACAGCCCAATTTACGCTAATTCAGGGGGGAAAATAACGAAACCTCTATTAAGCGGTCAACCTCTATTAAGCGGTCACTAATCTAAGTCCCGAGGGTGACCGCTTAATAGATGTTCGACTGTACTTGGTGTTCTTCCGTTCTTGTCGGTCCTCCCTCTCGGTCCACTTTTACGGATTTCGCACCCCATCCCCCCAAGAAAAATTCTGGGTACAGGCCTTTTGCAGATGGTAGTTTCTCAGAACATCAATAACTGTATCCATATATGTGAATGGACTATGGACTTACCCAACAATGATGAAAAGTCTAAATAATCGATCGAAATTACGATTTTTGAGAAGTAAAACGCGAACTAAGTTCGAGAAAAGGGACAATTCCAGTAATCCGAGTTTGAGTTAAAGGGAGTTTCATTGTAAACGGTTATGGGTAACCATAGAAGTAAAACGTTTGATGTCCTTATCTAAAATTATTTACCTCTGATTTATAGAACTCGCACTTCAGCCCCTGTAGAAATGGTTGTTGTATGAGTGAGCTTTGTAGAAACGGAGGGACATGCACGGAGCATTGTGAAGATCCCAAGAAGAAGTTCTCGTGCACTTGCCCGTCCACGTGCACCGGGAAAAGATGTGAGAAATGTGGAATCTACAAGTCATGCCGCGACCACCTCATCGCCTACCGCCAGCTCGGCCAGGAGATATCTGATGGTGTTTACAAAATACAGACTGGTTACCTGGTACGTAAGGATTGTTGAAACTTTTAGGTTCCTTGCTAATTATCTTCCGGGGAACTTGGGGCACGTGCCTCCCACATATTTTCTTAATGGCCCCAAGTGCCCCCCCCCAATGTTTTCTTAATGTTTCGTTTCACTTCCCATCAGCAGGGCCGTAGCAGGGGGGGTGGGGCACTTGGGGCCCTCCCCCCCGATATTTGTAACTAATTATAACAGGACCAGTAGGGGCGTGGCTGTGCCCCCCAATGTTTTCTTAATGTTTCTGTGTCGTGCCCCCCCTTCCCCCCTCCCATAATTCGAGGACCTGCTACGGCTATGATTAGAGTTTGGCACCTTCTACAATTCTCTATCCCTTTGTTCTGTTTTGTTGTTGTTGTTTTTGTTGCTGTTGTTGTTTCATGTCATGCTATTCAATTAACTTTTACAGATATTTCCTGTCTACTGTGTATTTGAAGCTACCAGAGTCTGGACTCTGCTGGAATCATTCGCTTTTGAATACAAGCTTGATTTTGCCAAGAAAACCTTTCTAGAAGCAGACAACACTATGTTCAATGAAGACACCCCGAACTGGATTAGGTACAGGCTATCCCACTCACGCATGAGTCATGTGCGTATTGACGCCACGATGTTCAAAGCCACGTGTGCCTACGACCAAAAGACCACCATTTCTGGATGGCCACGTGACCAACTGATCGCGCGATTGTCTGAATATGACGTTATGACCCCAGGTGTTTACGGTCAATGTGTGAATGTGGAATCAGTTATTATAAGAAATCAGTCTTGTTCCGGTTGTACGGTCGGTATTTATCAAGCTCAAAACTCGGTTCATATATGTCTAGACACGACACATCATTCATGTTCATTTAATCCCACGGGAGCGGTAGAAAGTGAAGACAGTTTCGGATTTTATGGTTTTACTAACCCTGAATCGACGTGCTGCTCTAGTCAAGAAGCCACAACACAATGGTGGCTTGGTCATGAACTCACCAATGCGAAAGTGTCACCAGCTGACCTTGGATAGAAAGTCATAAATATTGCACAAGACTTGACTAAGTTATCTACTCAGCGTCACCAGTTGATATGAAGTCAACAATGAAGAAGGACTTAACTGAATAGGTGCGTAGCCAGGGGGCCAGCCCTCCCCCCCCCAGCCCAAATTCCAGCATTTCCAGCAGCCAAAAATATAGTAAATGTATGAAATAATGATTAAAATACAGAAGAAAATGTCTGATATGGGCCATTCTGTTAAAAATTCTGGCTACGCCCCTTCTGGACTATTTACCAAGTGTCACAAGTGGTGGCTTGGATATGAAGTTATCACTAATGCATAAGGAATTGACTGAATTATCTACACAGTGTAACCATTGTTTGCTCAGATATAAAGTAAGCAAAATATATAAGGACTTGACAGAACTATCTACGAAGTGTCACCATTAGTTGTTTGGTTATGAAGTCATTACTAAAGCAAAAGGATTTGACTAAATTATCTACTTAATGTCACCATTGGTGGCTTTGTTATAAAAAAGAACACAGCACATTCTATGATTATCGACAACGTCACCAGTTTACTTTAGTCAATTACGTAATAATCTCTGATAATCTCCGATTATGGAAAAAGCGCTGTGTCTATTGGAAGATTCTTTAAGGATGTGACTGATAGTTTAGAGCGTATTGCCTGTTAAGATTCTTTTGTCTCTTGTGGATACGTCAGGCATCCGGAAGTAAATTGGTACGATTCCTGATATCGATCAATGGCTGTCGTTTCTCTAAATAGTCTAAAAGAGCCTGGGGCGAGCGCGACATTCTAAAACGTTATGGACTAGGCTCCATTTCCAAGATAGCTGCCAGCAAAATCGTAGTAAATACGAATTTCTGCAAGTTTACATTGAAAATCTCAAGTTAGAATAACCATTGTTTTTAAAACAAGATTGACTGATATATTATATATATGTTAACCACATTGTAAGTACAAAGTTTGTATATAATTCAAGTAGTTCAAGAGCCTCGTCTAAGAAGAAAACTATGAATAAGCGCCTCCACCTCCCCCCCGAATAAGCGCCTCGCCTAAGCGTTTTGCACCGACGACTAGAGGGACTAGGTTGGAGGGTAATGATCTGCCCCGGGGGATCTGCCACAGCATTTTATTATTGAAAGCTTGTATTGTTATGGCTCTGGGTGGATTTACTCCTTGCCCGTTGTATAAAAAAGAGTATTGTATTGTATATTGCACTGTAAACCAAACGGTTTCTCAATAACTCAATAAAGCAACAATTAAAACCAGGACTTTACCACTAAGGCTTTACCTTACCTAGTTTTTTTTTAAACTGTGGCGGTTGTGACTGTCGGCAATATTTTACAAGGACCGTCCGTAACGCAACAATTTCAACTAAGGCTTTACAACTAAGGCTTTACCTTGTAAAGATATTCCAAAGAATTTAGGATGTTTCGGTTTCTTTGGGTTACGAAAGTCAGTGGATAATATCAATTTGACAATTCAACAAAGCGTAAGCACAATTCAAATGGTAAAGTTCCTTCAATTTGTCTCAATTTAAACGCTCGAATTAGTCCCTCGCAACTTCATAGCTGCAACCATTGTCAAAACTGTCTTTCCCAGTCCCTTACGCGTTCGACTTTGGCGGCGTTTTTTCATGTTGATGAATTCCTGGTATGTGAGCCCACCAGACCCATCATCGTCTATGGTGTCGAACAGCGCAGCGAGCTGCTGCTCGCCCATAGGTAACTTCAGCTTTCTCATTCCAGCGACAAAGTCTTCCTTCTTCATTACCACGCTTCCGGAGTAGTTATTCGAAAGCATCTTAAACAAGTCATGTAGACGTAATTCTTGAGCATTAAGGTGCGAGAAGAAAACATCGATTATTTCCGGTCGGTTACCGGAAGTTACAGCACCGCCTTTTATACTAACGTCAGAGATGCAGTAAAATGCTGGATTTAGCTCAAAGATGTCGTCTAGAGATTTCTCACATTCGACATTAAGCACGACTTGGTCGAGATGGAGCTCCGCGAGAGTCATTGGGCTCCGCATCGCGCAGCGGAGGAGCTCATGCGCGCCTTCGGGCAACATTGGATTGTTACCAATCTTGAGAACCTCAAGCACCTTATTCCGTTTAAGGCTCCCCGCGATTAGCTTTACGCCAGCTAGTCCGATACAAGCTCCGCTGACATTTAATTCACGTAACGTTAGATTCTGCAGCAAAGCTTGAGACAAGTTCTCCGCTCCGCGATCCCCAAATCCATTCCTCGATAAATCCAATATTTCCAGACAGGTATTTGTAACCAGTCCTTCCGCTATTTTGTCGGTGTCTCTTATGTTATTCCAGCTGATGTCCAGGTAATGCAATCTCTTATTGTCACGCAAAACTAAGCCAATCAAAGTGGCGCCTTCGAGGCCAAGGTCGTTGTATGATAAATTGAGAGTTTTTATCGAAGTGTGGTAACGCAATGCTTCGAGTAACGCAACAGCGTTCTTCCCCTGTATTCCGCACGTTGACAGATTCAAATCATAAAGAAAGATATTGTCACTTAACATCCGCCCGAGGCAAGCTATGCTGCTCTTATTAACAGGATTTCCAGACAGATCGAGACTCTTGATACAAGCATTGGTAGTCAACATCGTACTAAGACACCTTAAGCCTTCGATACCAATTCCGTTGTCATGGAGACAAAGTGAACTCACTTCTCCTTGCTTGAGGACCGTTGCTAGGGCCAAAGCACCCTTATCTCCGACTCCGTAATGCTTCAGGTCTATGACTCCCGTTGGGTACTGACGGATAAATTTGGAAACGGGGAACGTGTTGTATTGTTTGCATGCGTCCTTGTACATCGCTACAATAAACTTTGCGTCCATCCTTTTTTCAGGTAATGTTTTCCCTTTTATGACAGTTTCTTGCGAGATGTCTTCACAGATATCATTGTCTTCTTCTTTCGGTAAAGATGGCAGCAGTTGTAGGTCTGCCTTTCTGACTACGCTTTCCATTCCGTGTATTAGATAAATTGTACAATGAACTTATGTTGTCTGTAAAAACCTTTTCGCTCTGACAGGGAGCTTAAACGCCTACAGATCAAGAGACAATTACGATCCAATGCAAAATTTATAAGTATGGAAAGTTGAACTGTTATTAATGAGATTTGTATCCCAAAATCATCGACTTTGATAATGCCTTGATATCTGTTTCATATACTTAAAACAGCTTTAACGAGCAAAGTACTAAAATGCATTTATGAGGTGGTGTCTTAACGAATGTTAAACATCACGAGATTTAGGAGTTTCCGAAAACCACAATTTAAAAGGGATGAACAAACCAGCAAATTAATTGGTAACAAAAGATGCCATAAATAAGAAGAACCGGAGCGAGTGGAGGGGGTAACGCCGAAGAAAAAAAAATGCAAGTTTAATTTCTTTAATATAAAAAATTCATTATGGGAAAATGGAGTCTTCACCGCAACGACTACCGCAAGGGTTCAATTAAAGACGTGTTTTAAACAGTTAAGTGGGAAATAAGCGCTTTTCAATGACGAGCACACTTTGAACGGAGAAAAAATATATAAGTTATAAACAGAAAAACATTAAGAAAATCCTAGGTTACACTTTAACTACCAAGGAAATCTTTTATATATATCGAGAGCTGTGTAAGCAAATTAGCGTTAACGCATGCTCTTATAATAATGTCGTTCCTCGTGGCCGCCCACGTCTAGATTTTGTGCTGCTTTTGAATCTTTTGTTCTTTGTTTTTCTGTTAAATGTTGATGGTTAGATGGAATATTCGTAACATGCTACCTGGGGTGAAGAGAGAAGAAATACCGGAGGGTGGTGGTAGCGGGAATATAAACCTTTAATACGCGTTTTTTTCTTAATTTCTATATACTTTGATACATTTACTAGAATAATTTTCTCTAGCCTAAAATGAGATATTTACGGTATTTATATACAAGGGCGTCGCTGGCACGCTACAAACTATTTTATCTGTTTAGAAGAAATGGCCAAATTAGTTACTATTAAAGACCGGTATTCTCCGGAAAGTAAGTAAATCTGATAAGCTATATTTCAAGCAAAAGTTACATAAGTTAATTAGGATATCTATAACCAATTCCAGCGAGGTCTGATAGCTTCAAATGCGCTCGTATCTCGCAAGGTTGCCTTCAACGTGTTTTTCTCTCCTGAATTTACACTTTACATATGTCTTTCTCGCGAGTTGTACACCCTACACGTTCCTCCCTCGAAAGTTTTCCGTATAATTTTAATCTATCACGAGTTGAACACTTAACAAATTTCTCTTCCCGCGAGCTGTGCGCGCTACACGTTTGTTTCTCGCGAGTTGTCCACGTAAGCCGCGCTACTAAAGTCGACAGCAAGCTCCGCCGAGATGTCCTCTTCTGACGCAAGAGGCACCATGTTACCATGGTGATTAGTCTCTGCGTACAGCCGATGCCATAACTTAGTCCTCCCCTGGCCCTTATTTGCCACGCGTTCGGTGAAAGGACCGGTAATATTGATGACGTAAGACGGTACTGACCGCTTGGCTGAGTGCACGGAGGAGGACGGTTGGACGGGAGGCGAGGGTTTAATCGACTCTAAAATGTCCGGCGAGGAGTCGCAACGAGCAGTAGTGACGGGACCGTTTGGAACCAAACCGGTTATGTCTCGGTTACCAGCTTGTCCGTTAGGGAAACTGTCCGGACTCGGTCCATCCTGGGGTCCATTCCGGTAGGGTTTGTGCGTGGGCGAGTTCTCATTCTCCTGAACATCCACACCTGAATCTCGATACGCACCACAGGACTCCCGGCTGGCGTTGTAATTGGTTAAGGATTTAGATTCCAGGGGCAGGAAAGATTCATGACGGGGAGGGGAGGGCGAGTAAGTCGTTATACCGTCAAGCTTCATCTTGGCTTCCCTAGATGCAGCGGGAGGCGACAACGGGATGATGACGTCATCTTGATTGACAGCTGCTGCGGCTTCCTCCTCATCCCAGTCCTCATAGTCATGGTCACGTGAGTCTAGTCTCGCCAGCACGGACGCCACCTCTTTTGGCCACTCGGACATCGCGTCAAGAAACTCCTCGTCCGATTCTTCGAGTCCGGACTTGACCGGACTAGAACCGGACGAAAATATATCCTGCTCTGTATCTTTGAGAGGCTCATCATAATCATCGTCATCGTTATCATCGATGATCGTCTCCTTCAAATGGTCCAGGATTGACTCCGGGTCCGTCCGTATCGTTCCAGTGTCCAGTAGACACTTTTCCTCCCTTTGTACTGTTCGGTTATCTACGTTCTCTGAAATTTCTATTACGAACTGGAGATTATCGTTGATTCGAAAAGCGGGCTTGGATTCAGTTTCGTTTTCAGTGAGACTGGTGTCTTCTTTCTTGGCATCCAATTCCGGTTTGTCAACATTCCTTTGCTCCTGTACGGAAATTCCCAAATCACTCTCAACATTTGGCTTATTTTGATTCGGGTCAGATTCCATATCAGCGTTGTCCTTGTGTTGTTGGTCTGATACCGTGGTAACCTGGTTTTTAAGGGCTTCCTGGACTTCTGTAGTAACATGAATGCTGATGCTTTCTTCTGCAATCTCAGTACACAATGCATTTTCGTCCTCCACGATTTCCTTGTTACTAGGGTCCTGACCTGTTTCGATGGAAACAACATTCCCAAGGTTCTCTTCGTCCAGTGTCTCAGTGCTGTCCAGGTTGTCCGGTAATGATAAACTCTTCGCCATTTCGGCCTCGTCCGGGGATTCCCTGACCACGCCCATCTCGTCAAACGACAGGGACCCGGCAGGAAGGGTCTTGGACCGACCCGAACCCCTCCGGACGGCCGACTTCTTCAAGGCTGTGCCCCTCTGGTGGCTGAATGGACTGCTGTCCGGGCTGAACTCCACAGTGGGTTGCTTATGTTGCAGCCACTTCTTTCTGCGGTCCTGACTGGTCCAGCTAGCCTCAGAACCTGTCGGTGACTTTGGTGGGATTGAACTTTCGTCGAAGCTTGTGTGAGGGGAGAAGGTGACCATCTTCTTGGGTTGCTTGGGCTGCGCACCGGTATCCTCGCCCTCTACCACCTCCACTTCACTCTCACTCTTCACACTGCTGCGTGGCTGTGGTGGTGAGTTGAGCATCATCATGTCATCGTCATCATTCAGGTCCTCATCTTCGTCTTTAGCTGCGCGTCTGCTTTTGATGGCTGTAAGCTCGTCCATGAATTTTTGGATGATAGCGTTCTTGCAGCGCGCCGCGTGATGAGGTCTGGCTAGGTTCTCGATCACTTGTAGTTTGTGAGTGCGTTCGGCGTGAGTGTGATGTTTGATCACCGAAGCCTGTAAAAGAGTTCACAATTACTATCAAAAAGAAAAGTTACGGAACATTTACAGAAACTGAAGAGCATGAACAGCATAACTGTTGATTGTTCCATCATCACTGGCTCATTTTTCTAACCGTGCAGATCTTCAAAGTTGGTTTTGGATAATTGAATCATTTTTGGGAGAAGTTCGTTCCTCCACTTTTAAGTTTAATAATTGAGATCGAATTTGCTTCGAAACTAATTTTAATTAGTTTAAAAATGCTTAAACAAAAAAGTGACTAAAACAAAAGTAACCCCTTACCCGAAAGAATAAGGGAACCTTGACGTACCAATCTTCTCTAGGGCTTAAATTTCTTTTGAGGCGACAGCTCAAATACTATGTTCAGTTATATATATATATATCCATATATTATTCACAATTATCGAAACTCACCTTGATTTGAATCAAGGGTAGAAGCATAAGATAAAGCGGCGAGCGATGAGAAATGGCGAAGTCTATGAAGTCCCAGAAAGCAAGCCCACCTATAAAAGAACAGCAGTTTTAGAAAAATAAATCCGGTAGTACGTTTGCTAAAAGTGCATCCTTTCTATGTGTAGATATTGAGTGAGACATCGCTCTAGGGACACTGAGAAACCCCGCTAACAACGGGTCTTCTCTGGATTATTGGAGCAGTCAATATGAATATAGATGATACCCTGTTAACAAAGGCGTTTGAGAAATATTGAAAGGGTTTAACTGTGGTGTACAGTTCCAAAACCCTAAAGAAGAGCACAGCTTTATTTGGTTGGATTTAGCAAGACCGGGTATGATTTTTTTTTTGGAAATGCTGCGAAAAATGAAAGAGTGAGACTCCTCACAGATGTCCCAAGAAACATCAGATGCGTGGTATGCTAGACTGGTAAATGATCGTATCGTGCTATGTGGCGTGCCCAGCACTTACACATCTCGTTGTCGACGACTTTGTCGATAGCGCTAAAAATCAAATGCCATTCTGTCGCGAGCTGATCCTCAAAACATACAATGAGAAGCTTCATCCCTAGAAACAGAAACAGCAAGCGACTTGAATAACAACGACGATACAATAGAATAAAGAGGGTTACATTATAACCTTGTCCAAGCTTCCTAATTAATGTAGCAGGCTTCAATAGCAATGCATAATGAATGCGACAAAGACGGCTACAGCATCAATAACGACTAACCGGACCAACACCACGAGTTAAATCACCTAAGTATGCGGCCTGGTATAGACTGTCCGGAATATCATCCTTGGAGCCGCCCGTCAGGAAAGGGTCATCGAACGCGAGCTGGCGCGGCCCGTCAGACTCCTCCTCTAGCATGATTGACAGGCGTGTGGTCGGGGCGCCTTGGTACTCGCCATTCTTAGTGGTGATCACTCGGAGGAAGCACTTGAGCGCGAACGCTACATCATCGGGGGAGGCCTTCGGCGCATCTAAAACACGAAGCATGAGTATTATAAAAATAATTAAAGCATTCTGTAATAGTGCTTATATTATAAGCCATAAGCCATATTATAAGCACAGTTTTCCTAGTTAGTTAGAATTTCACAGTTTTCCTAGTTAGTTAGAATTTCCATAGTAAGGTTGAGGAACGCGAGCTTCCTACTTTAAAAAAAGACTACTTTACTCCCCAGTCGAGGTAAGAGGCCTCATACGCTGACACGCTAACACACTAGGCCACTTGATTCCCGAATAAAACACCCTCCGTCACTCACGGTGTTGTCATTTTTCACAGCAAAATGTGAAAAAGCAACTATTTTCATCCGCTGATTTAGGGAGGCCAATGAGATATTTCCGATTGAACTTTGTAAATAAAGTATTAAACTTTGTTTTTAGATGGTTATTTCGAGATTCATCACATGATCCTTACAAGATTAAAGGAAAACAATAAAAAAGGTGTGGCAGACAAGAGCTCTTTAAGGAAGGCCACCCACGGCGCAATTTTATGCTACCGCTCAATCGCGAGTCACACAAAGCATCCATTTCCATCGGCTAATTCAATCAAGTAACCAAGATATTTCCAATCAAATATAGTCAATAACATATTAGAATTCGATCGAAGGTTGTCATTTTGAAGTTTCCTTGCGGATAAACCGCTATTTTCCAATAATAAACACACAGAAGGAGTGGGTGATCGACATTCTTAAAGGAGGAGGGAAAAGGTGTCTCACCTGCTCTTCCGGATCCCAGACGTATGCAGATGGGTAGCAACACTCTCAAAAACATCTTCTCCGTCCTGAGTGGACTACCGAAATTGGTGGTTCCACCGCACAGCTCCTTCAGCGTGAAGTCATTGTTGAGCGCGTGCATCAGACGGGAAGCGAGTTTGATGATGGTGTCGGAGAAGTACTGGGGAGGAGCGCATATGGGCGCCATTGGTAGGAAGGCGGTGAGAGAGATGGTGATGGTTGGGCGCTCCTCGAGAACGAAGCTCATGCATGTGGTGACAAGCGCCTGGGGAATACAAATGTATGAAGAGGACCAATGAGGCCTTCAGAACTCATGAGGTGTATAGGGGCGTAGCCAGGATTTTTCCTGGGGGGGGGGGGCAAAGTGATTTCTCAAGAACATTCGTTTCCAACTGACGACTAAGACGTTATACCTTTATTGGACCAGAAATGGGATGGGGGGGAGCTGGGTCACCCCCCCCTCCTGGCTACGCACCTGGTGTACATATTAAGCGGCGTGAAGTTGAAAATATGTGAATTTCTTTTTTTATGTAGATCTTGAAAGCGTCTTTGATAATGAGTTTTACTGTATAAACAAACCGTCTTTGATAATGAATTTTACTGTATAAACAAATTTTGGTGAGAATATTGTGTTTGTCTGTACCATGACACAGCTGCGGCTCATTTAGCGCTTTTGACATCGCCAGAACATTTTGTCAAGAATTGAGCCAGGAAAGCTGGAATATTCTTGTTGTAGCGGAAGGAACAGCTGCACACTCAAACAATGGAATGAAATCTCTTGATATGAATGAGGGCTTTAAGGATCTAGGATTCAAAATCAGGGCCGTGCTTAACATTTCTGGCACGAGGGGGAGGGAGAGAGGAGAGCATAATTGTTAAATACAGACCTTAAGGTACTGCGATTTAGCGATAAACTTCTGTCGACAGAGAACCAGGTAGATACCTAAACGATACATAAAAGTGTCACGTGAGGCAGCATGTCCATATAAGGTATGATAGAATCCTGAAAACTCAGTTTACCTCTAACGTATGACTCTAGCGATTTCCACTCGATGTTTCGCTGAAAAAAAAAACATGTTTCAGTATGAAGTTTGAAAAGACAAGTGAAAAGGCTAAAAGAGGGTCAGGATTGAAGAGGATGGAAGAAATAGGGAGCGGAAGCGATATAAAGAATGGTCAAAGATAAGTTTAAGGATGGGACAAGAGAAATGAAGGTGGGCGAAATGGCGAAGGTAAAGGTAAAAAAACGATGTTAAATATCGTTGGAATTCAAAGCATTGATATCTTATGTCGAATATGACTAGAACAAGTTTTAGCAAGTGTTAGAACCACTTAAACACAAAAAAAAAGAGAAGAAAGGAAATAAAATGAGAAAAGTTCTAAAAATAGGGACGAAAAAGACTTCATCAAATATAAGCGAAAAGGATTCTAATTACGGACCAGATAAGCTTTAAATATGGACAGGAAAAGTTTTAAAAATGGACGAAAAAAATTCCAAATATGGAAAAGAGTTCTGAATATGGAGAACAATTCCAAATATGGACGATTTCAAATACGGAGAAAAGGAATTAAAAACATGAATGCGGAATATTTCCATATGGAGGAGAATTCCAAAAAATTAAAAGCTTCCAATATGGCAAGAAGAGTTCCGAATATGGACGAGAACAATTCCAAATATGGACAAGAAGAGTTCCAAATATGGACGAGAACAATTCCAAATATGGACGAGAAGATTTCCAAATATGGACAAGAAGAGTTCCAAATATGGACGAGAAGAGTTCCGAATATGGACAAAAACAATTCCACATATAGACAAGAATAGTTCCGAATATGGACGAGAATAATTCCAAATATGGACAAAAAGAGTTCCAAATATGGACGAGAACAATTCCAAATATGGACGAGAACAATTCCAAATATGGACGAGAAGAGTTCCGAATATGGACGAGAGCAATTCCACATATGGACAAGAAGAGTTCCGAATATGGACGAGAATAATTCCAAATATGGACAAGAAGAGTTCCAAATATGGACGAGAATAATTCCAAATATGGACAAGAAGAGTTCCAGATATGGACGAGAAGAGTTCCGAATATGGACGAGAACAATTCCAAATATGGACAAAAAGAGTTCCAAATATGGACGAGAACAATTCCAAATATTGGCAAGAGTTCCAAATATGGACGAGAAGAGTTCTGAATATGGACGAGAGCAATTGCACATATGGACAAGAAGAGTTCCGAATATGGACGAGAATAATTCCAAATATGGACAAGAAGAGTTCCAAATATGGACGAGAATAATTCCAAATATGGACAAGAAGAGTTCCAAATATGGACGAGAAGAGTTCCGAATATGGACGAGAACAATTCCAAATATGGACAAGGAGAGTTCCAAATATGGACGAGAACAATTCCAAATAGGGACGAGAACAATTCCAAATATGGACAAGAAGAGTTCCAAATATGGACGAGAACAATTCCAAATAGGGACGAGAACAATTCCAAATATGGACGAGAAGAGTTCCGAATATGAATGAGAACAATCCAAATATGATTAGAAGTGATTTCTCAAAAACATTCGTTTTCAACTGATACGAACGGTCTAAGACGTTATACCTTTATTGGACCAAATATAGACGAGAACAATTCCAAATATGGACGAGAACAATTCCAAAAATGGACAAGAAGAGTTCTAAATATGGACAAGAAGAGTTCCAAATATGGACGAGAACAATTCCAAATATGGACGAGAAGAGTTCCGAATATGGACGAGAACAATTCCAAATATGGACGAGAAGAGTTCCAAATATGGATAAGAAGAGTTCCAAATATGGACGAGAACAATTCCAAATATGGACAAGAAGAGTTCAAAATATGGACGAGAAGAGTTCCGAATATGGACGGACACATTTCCAAATATGGACAAGAAGAGTCCCGAATATGGACTTCAAATATGGATAAAAAGAAGGTATGGGAGCGACACGAAGATTTCTAAATATGAACCTCAGTCTATAAATATCCAAATAAGGTAAGCGGTGGTGTTATGACGTCACGCGAGAGAACGGCTGGATCACTCGGTAAGCCTGGGTCTACCTTTCTCTTTTTCCTGCGTCGGTGACGGCGCGAGCCCCTAAAGTCCTACAGACATGTGCGGTACAGTACGTCAACGACATAAACACAACATACAAACTAAAAATTTACCACGACAAAGAGCGAAGACAAGATTTAGAAGATTTCTGTTAGGGTAAACAGAGCTCGTGGTCTTTTTAGACGTGTCTGGCCAACTTGATTTTTAAATAGGCCATTTTCACTTCAATGTTTTATGCTGTCACAGAGGTATTCCTTTTTATAGGACACTATAAATATGAATAAATAATCAACTGAAAGTTTATTCCCATCCGCCCGATGGGAGATTAAATCGGACAGTATTACATTCATCTCAGAGATCTAAGGATAATTATTTAGCCCCGATGGTTTTTTTTATATCTTTTCATGTTTTCGGGCTTTCCGAAATATCGTTAAAATAACTCTTAGGCCGTGCGAGCCTTCGCCACTTACCACAAGGTCTGGCTTATGGATGAGCTTGTTGAAGATCTTACTGAGACGCTTGAGGACAAGATTTACCGCGGGCTCAACTGCATCTGGCGACCAGTCAATTAAAGGTAACGCTTGCAGCATGTACCTGGAACGCAACAACATCACGCGAAGCAATCAATATACTCGATCCAATAACCACGTGTAATGCAATCCACATCAATCCCCATTCTCAAAGCAATCATCTAAATAACGCAATCACCATATGTAATGCAATTACTATCGATCAAACAGTCACCACATGTAACGCAACCACACCAGACAAAGCAGTTTTTCCATATGTAACACAATCATTATATGTGTCGGCAAATACATACACAATCAACCAATAAACAATCAGAATTACAGCCCCGTACCCCCCACGAAGGCCGAAGGTCCACTTTCGGTTCTCAATAGACGTGCTATTTGTAGACAAAACTATAAAGCATAAGCTAGATCAGTCTGGTATGTAGCCAAATCCGAAAAAAAACATCCCGTGGCAATACTGAAAAAGCATAAAAAAAATCATTTTTTTGTTTTTTTTTCGGGGTGTTCACAGACCTCCCCCCCAACGGAAAATTAGGTCAACTTTTTCGGATTTGGCATGCCCCAAGAAAAATCGTGGGTAAGTGCCTGAATTATCACTGCGTAATCAACATAGAAAATTATCACAATAACACAACCTAATCTTAACATGTTAGGCAAAAAAACTAGAAGAAATTATCACATGTAAGGCCACCACATTGATGTAACGCAAAGGTGATGAAGCACAATAGAAAATGTCAACACGTGTAAGACGATAAAGGGGGCACACCAAGACTTAGTCGCGACTTTCTTTCTGAAATTATGTTTAATCGCGATATCGCTCTATTAAAACAATCACGCAACGCAAAACCACAGTAACGCAATCCTGGTTGTCACGCACCTTTGTACCCCAGGACTGTTCATTGTGATGGGATCATACACCGCCAGTTTCATAAGCGAATACATGATCTCTGCTAACAGCTATGGAAATTACCAAAAACATGACATTAGGTTTTAACTAGGTTGGTGTATACAATGCTTTTCAAACAATAGACGGTTAGAGGAAAATAAAAATATAATTATTGTAAAGGCGAACTCTTTATCAAGCATGCTAGATATACTCCCATCAAAACATCTATATGTCGGACACAAATCACGAAAATACTAATAATGACAAGAAAGTCGGACACCCTTGAAAGCGACCAGTTAAGCACTTAACATATCTCTAAGTCGGCCACCACTTACGATAATATTGATATCGTCTAGTAAGTCGGATACCCAAAAAGGCGACCAGTAAAGCACAAAACACCCCCTCTAAGTTGGGCAACATTTACAATAATACCGATACTGATTACTGAGTAAGTCATGAGACACCCATGAAAGCGACCAGTGAGACACTTAGCACCCTTTTAAGTCAGACACCATTTACAACAATACTGATATCATCAGGTCAGTTGGATACCCATGAAAGCGACCCCCTAAGTCGGGCACCACTTAGAATATTACTGATATCGTCCAGTACAGTCAGTAGAATACCTCTCTAATTCGGGCACCACTTACGATAATACTGATATCGTCCAGTAAGTCCGGCAAGGCCTGTCTGGTGGGAAGCACTTTGCGGATCTCCTCCACTCGTCGTGTGCAGATACTCACATAATCGGCTACCAGTACGAGAAGTGCATTACGCGGCTTACGGTACTGTTCCAGCGCCTCCATCACTTCATTTTTCGCCTCCTGAGCCCGCAGTCGCTCAAGCAGCGGGCGTTCGCGGTGCACTGGTAATGAGAATATGAACTTGTTGAGATAACAGACGATAGCTGACGTACAAGTACACGCTGGAATGTTTATAAAACAGAACGATAGCTAAGATACACTAAAGTATACGTTTGCATCTTCGTGGATCATTGACTTGAAATGGGATCCATCTTTTTGAAGATGATATGATAATTGCAACGTTAAAACTGTGATACTATTTTGTTAATGAAAACAACGACGATGATGATGATGATGATGATGTTTTCCTAAATATAATGTAGTGCTCCGACGAAGGGCTAACGTTCGAAACGTCAGCGCAATTACTCTGTTTCACAGAGGCGTTTAACATACCTTTTCAACCTTGTGTTGATTTATACCTTGTCATAATGTAGTGTTTCGTGTGTGAATGTAGTGCACGGCGCTAACTGGGACCAAAGGCCATCCCTCGTCAGGTCAGTTATATTCGATCTACTTTTTAGTTTACGTTTGACGTGTTGAAAGATTTGAGAAAAAATCAAATATGAACAAAAATAAAATAAAACACATTTTCGATGAACGACATTCCTCGTGGACTTTCGTAGCTATGTGCATATGACTGAATGATTTTACCCTTTTTTAGACTAGTTAGTTGTTATATCCTAAGGGCGGTGCCACGCATGGGGCGTGTCCTGTTGTTCCCTTTTTTTGCATGTGTTTTAAAGGCCATTCCAGCTATAAGTTTGCGCGCGCATTACCATAGAAACCTACCTCAACTACCAGAATGCAGCGCGCGCATTTTTAAGCTTGCACCAATCGAAGCGCGCGCTGCATGCCGGTAGTTGAGGTAGGTTTCCATGGTGAGTGCGCGCGTATGTTTATAGCTGGAATGGCCTATTGTCTTCCAATTTATTCCATCTTATTTCCATACTTTTGTTGTTGACACAACGAAGTTGGAATCAAATACACAAACAAATAAATGAATACAAAGTTAAATAAATATATAGACAAATGATAACAGGCGTGGGGGATGGACCACGTGATTATCACGTGCACACTTACGCCCATCCCCGTCGTCGTCGTCTTCTCCATGCGCCACGTCATAGCTGCTGACGCTGCCGCGACTGATGTTGAGTGACGTGGTGGAACCCCACTGACTGTGACCCGCCTGGCGCTCAGACCGATCCGTCATGGACTTGAAACTTTGAAAATGCACGAATGACCTACAGAGACAAGTGAGTGGAACACTTTTAGTGACACAACTTGTGTAAACAAACACAAACAATAGATCAATAACGCAATAAGAACTCTTGATCAACACGTCACACAAGTAACACAACTTACACAAGGGTGGGGTTACCTGGTCAGGACGTCCGAACTCTTGATCAACACGTGGATGGAGTAACACAACTTACACAAGGAAGGGGTTACCTGGTCAGGACGTCCGAACTCTTGATCAACACGTGGATGGAGTAGCACAACTTACACAAGGGTGGGGTTACCTGGTCAGGACGTCCGAACTCTTGATCAACACGTGGATGGAGTAACACAACTTACACAAGGGTGGGGTTACCTGGTCCGGACGTCCGAACTCTTGATCAACACGTGGATGGAGTAACACAACTTACACAAGGGTGGGGTTACCTGGTCAGGACGTCCGAACTCTTGATCAACACGTGGATGGAGTAACACAACTTACACAAGGGTGGGGTTACCTGGTCAGGACGTCCGAACTCTTGATCAACACGTGGATGGAGTAACACAACTTACACAAGGGTGGGGTTACCTGGTCCGGACGTCCGAACTCTTGATCAACACGTGGTAGAGTAACACAACTTACACAAGGGTGGGGTTACCTGGTCAGGACGTCCGAACTCTTGATCAACACGTTGATGGAGGTGCAGAGCGCGCTGATGGCTGCCGCTTCTTTCTTGGTCGCCTCCATGTCACCATTTTCGCTCTCTTCCGACAGGGACTCGAGATAATACGGCAAGATAGCAGACAACACGACCTGAGGGAAGAGCATTGCACAAGCTTGAGTAACACAAGATAAGTCAACCAAGAGGTCAGGCACGATAAGTCAAGTAAAGTATATAACACGAAAGATGAGTCGGTATAAGTAAGGTAGGGTGGGTAATGCACATTGATAAGTTACGAAAGATGCATAACGCAAGATGAGTCACGCATGACATTCACGCACGATAATCAAGCAAAATAAATAACACCAGAAGATGGGGACATGCTAGGTGTGTCACGAAAGATGTGTAGAGTATTGTTGACATGGCATAACCTGAGTATCAGGCCCTCCTATGTTTCAATCGTGCCGGCGAGAAACAAGACAAGGGCCTGATACAAGAACTGTTCAAATCGCATGTTCTCATGCCGGATTCCGGCATGGCTCCTGATTGGTAAAAAAACAAAGGGAACTTGAATGGGACGCGCTATATATAGTACCCTAACCCGTCGACTGCTCGTTCTCCGAGTAATGGCGGACTCAAAAACGGCTTTTGACCTTGCGTTAGCAGTATCAGAGAAATCGTTTTATATAACATTTAAAAAAAATATTTTCCTCTCCTTATTTTCTTTGGAAAAATTAAAATTCCGCCTGACACTCAGGTTAGATGTTCAAATGTCTTGCCCAGGCCGATCATTGTTTATTTCACTTTGGTATCATTTTTCGAAGCGAAGATCTACTAGTTATACCAAAGTCGCTGGAAATATTGATGTCATAGAAGCTGCTAAATACTACGGACATCATAAGTAGCCGAATATACAAGAAATTTGTCTTCCAGCGAGTTTTTGATCGAGTGAGCTTATCAAATAATGGCATTTGTGTTCAAGTAGAGGACTGTCTATTTAGACGAAACAGCCTGTAGTATTGGTGATATGAATATCCTGTAGTAATTAAGCGATGTGTGGATCTGCAGTCATATACTTTTATACTTTCGTCTAAATAGACAGTCCTCTACGATTTAAAAATCGTAAATCTCCTGAGCCGTGAACTCTTTGCGTTTCAAATCATTTAGCATAAAGTTACCCTCACCGGAGTTCGTCGTTACTAAAATTATTACCCTTGCATATAACACCAATGTAGTTTTGTTTTACATAAATAATGTTGTTAATTTGATTTGGGCATCTGATTGTGCCACCACGCGAGTCATTGGAAAATTGACAGCCGACGTATTTTGACAGAGGCCTGAAAAGGGGCGGCAGGCGTCGCGTCTAGTATTTGTGTCAGGCGTACTTTTATTTTCTCTCTCTAACTTTTGAAAAATAAAATCTCCTGATACTCAGGCTAGACATGGCAATATAATATCGTGGGTAGTGCAGATCTGTCGCACGGTACAACGGAATGCTTACCATCATTTGTGTCGCGCGTTTGGACTCGGGGGCAAAGTCCACTACTGTCACGCAAAGTCGTAACGCAATATCTACTTTACTCTCCCCGGGTGCGTCGATTTCGTTCCCGTAACACGAGTCCTTAAAGGAAAAGAGAAATAAAATTTTTTTTACACAAGTTATTTTTTCTTTATGAAAACAATATATTTTCATATTTATCACAGATAAAATTTGTTTGTCACGCATGACAGGTATTGCCACTTACCATCGCTTTGAGTGGCTTGTCGGCGTGGACCAATTCAAGAATATCTAGTTCATCCGGGACGTTCTTGTCCAGTGAGGCCAGCAATGTGTACAGACACTTCGGGGGGACCTGTTGGACAGATAGAGGAAAGCTGGATGTTTATTGTCATAACCTACATATTGCATACCATAATATTTGATGTCCTTACTTTGGCCACATAAGAGCTTAAAGCCGCATTGTCACCAGTTTACTTCCGGTCGATTACTTAACAATCTCCGATGATTTTTAACGGAAACGCGAAAAAGCAGTGTGTCTATTAGAAGTTTCTTTGAGGATGTGACTGATAATTTAGAGCGGATGGCCTGTTAAATATCTCGGATTCTTTTGTCTTTTGACGGTTGAGGTTTCCGTCGGACCTTCGGGAGTAAACTGGTGACAATGCGGCTTTAATTCAGCGTTTTATACAGAGTCTTGTTTTCATTTGTCTTAGATGACAGCCATTTTGAATTTTCCCAAGAAACCCTCGTTTTGTATTATCCCATGCCTTTCGCGCGCTTGCCCAAACTAGAAAAGTACTTAGTTGTTACTCGAAAGACACAAGAACAATTATATCATATTGTTGCTGAGAATACAATACACCAAAAACTGGAAATCGACTCTGCCAAATTTTCGTCTTTAATAAGACTTCTTCAGGGCAGACTCAAATATGATATAGATATATATATGTAGATATATTGTTGCTGAGAATATACGTGCCAGTGTAAAACGCATTTATTAGGTTCCAGGGATACCCGCGATACCGACAATTGGAAAGCGTGACGCAGTCAAGCCAAGTAACGACAACTTGATCTGCCATCAAAATGCTCAACCTGATTAGCGGAAAGTAAGCAGAAAAGACAGTTTGCCGGAAGAACGCGTGTGTATAGAATATGTAGCGTAAACGAGCCGATTTTTGCGCGTGTTTCGAATGGAAAAGATTTTCTTATGCCTTATCTTAAGAGCGGGAAAAGAAGTGAGAATTACTTCAGACTATGGTTAGTACCATCTTGTGAGTTCTGTTCTTATAGTATAAAGTGGCTTTGGAGCTATATCAAAGGATTATTATTTTTTTTTTTTAATACTCTATTATTTGTCTTACCAGGGCTGTAGGATCATCTGGCTCGAGTTCGGTAGCATCTTCGAGTCGCGTCTCCAATAGAAGAATCGGCGCAACACTCGCGAACAGCTATGTATCGGATGTATAAGATGCTATGTATAAGATGCGTCAAGACAACAACAACAACAACAACAACAACAGCAACAGCAACAACAACAACAACAATAAATAACAGCAGAAGCCTCAACGGCACCAGTAGCAAAAACAACAGCAGCAGCAAGAGTATCGACGGCGAAAGCGCAAGGGATATCGGTAGACCTAGAGCAAACGCTGCTCCTTTCGTGTGATTGTTTTAAATGCAAATACATTCAAATGAACATAAAACAATCGACTTGCTATAATAAAAAAAGAGCAATGACAATAGCAGTAGCAGCAGAAACACAAAACACATAAAGCCAGTTACAAATATTGCTGCAATAACGATGCCTTGTAAAGATGCGCAAACTACTCTATTATGACCATCACCTGAAGCAGACACGGCTTTTGGTGAAGTGCGTAGAATTGACTCAATGCGAACTGGAATGAAAATGAAAACATATAATAAATCATGTGGGAAGACGTTATGCCGCCTATCGCTACAACCCATACATCCCTTCTTATTCTTTGTCTTTTTAACCCACACCTCCCTCCCCTCTCGTGTCTCTTTCCTCTCCCCCTCCCCCTCTTCTCACTTCCTCTCCCCTCCTGACTGGGGCTGACAGCTCACCTCAATAGCTCGCGTCACCATGTCGTTTCCCTGGTGATGAGCGTAGACTTGAAGCAGGGATGGAAACACGAAATGGAATCTGGGGATTTGAAGAAACGTAAGAGAAGCTCTATGCCCGAGCTTTTTTCAAGACCAATCATTCATCGTGGTGAATGTATACTAGTAGAACATATTTGTTGGTCTCACAAAGCAGTCATCGGTTGAATCAGAATAGTAATTGTCTAGAAGGATCGCGATGTTTTAATTGCAACCTTCAAGTCTGCTGTTGAAATATCCATCTAAAAACAATGATTTAAAGTTCGTTTTCCAAATTCAATCTAAATAATGCAACAGCTTTTCCAAATCAGCAGATGGAAAGAGCTGCTTTCTTACACTTGGTACTTTGATAGCATGACACATTTGCGGCTGAGAGAGACAGACACAGTTGTCTCCGACTTGCACTAACAGATCTAGGGCCATTTTTGGGTAATAAACTCGCACGCGCTCCGGGTTTTAGCCGCAAAATACCAACAATAACAAGAAAATTCTTTAGCGCTTACGTTTAAGCAGGGAAGTGCAACACCACGACATACAGAATCTCCAATGAAGACAATCAGCCAGAAAGTTTTTTTGCCAGAAATGTAAGAGTTTTTTTCGTCGTTCTTTGGCGTGGTGGGAGTAGTTATTTCTGTGTTTACTTTGCCTTGGATTTGCCACACACATTTGCCACACATGTAGTTGAGTTTGAATATATCTCATTTTCGACTACTTGTTGTCATCCCTAGACAACCTCCTCTACAAATGTTGTTACCAGAAAAAAGTTCTGATCATATCTCTTTATCCTCCAATAACCTCCTCTACAAATGTTACCAGAAAAAAGTTCTGATCATATCTCTTTATCATCCAATAACCTCCTCTACAAATGTTGTTACCAGAAAAACGTTCTGATCATATCTCTTTATCATCCAATAACCTCCTCTACAAATGTTGTTACCAGAAAAAAAGTTCTAATCATATCTCTTTATTGTCCAATAACCTCCTCTACAAATGTTGTTACCAGAAAAAAGTTCTGATCATATCTCTTTATCATCCAATAACCTCCTCTACAAATGTTACCAGAAAAAAGTTCTGATCATATCTCTTTATCATCCAATAACCTCCTCTACAAATGTTACCAGAAAAAAGTTCTGATCATATGTCTTTAGAAAAAAAGTTCTGATCATATGTCTTTAGAAAAAAAGTTCTGATCATATGTCTTTAGAAAAAAAGTTCTGATCATATGTCTTTAGAAAAAAAGTTCTGATCATATGTCTTTAGAAAAAAAGTTCTGATCATATGTCTTTAGAAAAAAAGTTCTGATCATATGTCTTTAGAAAAAAAGTTCTGATCATATGTCTTTAGAAAAAAAGTTCTGATAATATGTCTTTAGAAAAAAAGTTCTGATCATATCTCTTTATCCTCCAATAACCTACTCTACAAATGTTGTTACCAGAAAAAAAGTTCTGATCATATCTCTTTACCATCCAACAACAGTGCTGGGGCAGTGCCAGATCTAATAAATTACCAAACTCACCCGTCGCCGGCAAAGATATGTGAAAAGTGAATTGCAATGTTGATCAGTGAAGCGATGCCAAGACGAATCATAGCCGCGTCCTCACAGTGAAGGAGAATTGCACCATTGATCACGTTGATGAATAAATTCAGGTCCGCGGGACCCCATGGGAAGTCGCTAGGTGTGTACTGAAACAACGCGGCCACAAGCTGAGGATAGGAGTGAAATAGCCAATATGAGAAAGTAGCACGATAGCTCAGTGGTACGTGCTTAGTGGTACATGTACCTATATGTAGAAGAACTGCTGAGGACACTGGCCCGTTGTACCATCTTTACTAATCCGCACTCAAGATTGAAAGCTGCGTGGAGTAGTCCGTATGTGTGTGACACTTGACATAGTGTGTGACACGTGACAAAGTGCGTGACACGTGACAAAGTGTGTGACACGTGACAAAGTGCGTGACACGTGACATAGTGCGTGACACTTGACATGTGCGTGACACTTGACATAGTGAGTGACACTTGATATAGTGTGTGACACTTGACACAGTGTGTGACACTTGACATAGTGCGTGACACCTGACATAGTGTGACACATGACATAGTGTGTGACACTTGACACAGTGTGTGACACTTGATATAGGGCGTGACACTTGGTTATCAATGTGTGTGACACTTCGCATTGTGTGTGACACTTGGTATAGTGTGTGACACTTCGCATTGTGTTTGACACTTATCAATGTGTGTGACACTTCGCATTGTGTGTGACACTTGGTATAGTGCGTGAAACTTTGTGACGCAGCACATGCGTACCTTGACCCAATAGATTTTGTGAATCACGTCCATACCAAACAGCTCCTAGAGATAAGACAGAAACTTTTAGAGAGACTGGAAGTTATATCGACTCTCTTGAACACTTGGTCGCGAGGCTGAAATGAAAACTGGTCAACCTCAGGGTTTGGGTTCTTTCAAATAATAATGTGCCAAGATGATCAGACTATGGTCGTTATAGAGAGGTCTTACCTTGCCCTTCACTCCACCACTGTACAGAGCGAAATCACTATCCAGAGCTTTTCGCGGGAACGAGGTCTGTCGGCTGAACTCGCCATGCAGAAAGGAGGAGTGTTTCTGAGAGAAATGTGAGGGTCAGAGGGGCTTGTGTTATAGCTGCATCAATGCCAATGTATTCTAAACATCACTTTTTAGAAAGAGCGAGTTTCCAACAATACCGAAGCTGTTTTATTGGACGTATACTCGAAATGTAAATTTGTCCAATAAGTGGGCCCCCACCTGGTTGGGAACGGCCTTGAGAATGGCGAGGCACATTGCGATCCGCCCAGTGTCCGCAAGTTTAGAAGTAAACGCCTGAAATAGAGCAACAACCGAATTGCAATTTAACCACCTTTTATTAATACCAATAATTGAATATTTTAGTAGAGATATTTAGGCAGGACCCTGCAAAGAATGAGTGTTTTTTCTTCATTTAAAAAAAGACTACACTTACACAGTCACAAAAACGTGAACAACAGTTAAGAACATGGCTTTAAAAAGGGTTTAACAATGATGCTATTAAGCTTATCCAACTAGAAGAAATATAAAGACATATTACATACACGTCTTCGTAAGCAAAATAAAATTTGCTTATATTCTTTTTTAATATCTTTCTATAACTAAAAAAATACAGGGGCAACATAAGAGAGGGACTAAGAATTGATATTTCAACTTTGTAGGCAGATTATCACGTGACCAACCTGAGCCTGCCGTAATAGGAATGCGGATTCCGGGTCCACGTGCTCCAAGCTGAGCTGGGGACTGGGGAAACCTTTTCGGTGCGCAAACACGTCACGCACATAGTCACGCTCTTCCAGTAATTGCTCTGAAATGTGACAGTAACGCAACGATTATGAAGGCCACACAGAAATATAGATTGTAGGATTTGATAGGCTAATATGGCCTGACAAATGGTCATTAGTGCTGAAGCCTTCATGCACAACATCGCCCAACACTGTTGGTAAAACATAGTAAAGATAATGTCCCCTCCCCAATATTTTCAATTAAACCAGTAGGGAGGTGGCTGTGCCCCCAAATTATTGATGTTACTGTATTGTGCCCCCCCCCCCCCCCAACCCCCCAATCCTATGTAGCCTACTACGGCTCTGCTAAGCTAATAAATTAATAACAAGCAAGCAATTACAGCGCGACCAAAAACCGCAAACAGACTTTTAACCAGTCATATGCAAGATTAAATAGACGAGTTTTTGACTGCTGAGTGTATGCGAATCCTCGCTTGTGATTCGTAAGAAGACAATGAACATCCCACACATATTTCTGATGTCCATGGCCTTAGGTCGCGCTGTAAGCAAACATTCACACATAAAACATTGCCCATTTTCAAACGACTAGATTCTGTTGACTTACTTGACTTAGTGTCGATAAGCCACAAGTCCCGCTCGTTCAGGTTGAAGCGCGTGCGAAGGTAAGAGATCACTTTACTGAACGTCATTTCCTGCATACAATAAATTGCATAAAGAAAGAGAATGCATATAGCACAACGGACTTCACAACGTTAAAATATTGAGGGCAGGGTGATTTTCTGGTCTATTTTTTTTTCTAGCCTTGAAAACCCTTTTTTTCAACTGTATAACAACGAAAGCGTACGAGAGTGTCTTAACATGATTCGCGCACAAATTATTATTATTGCTTATTATTTCCATCAAATATTACTGTAAATTTGTCTGCACTTGAACCAAGACTCATCGAAACATGTATTTTCTATTGTGAGTGAAATAGTGAAGCTTCTTTCAATTCATACACAATGAAACAGAGAAGGCGCTCCTTGCCCACTCCCTTATCCCTTGCAGCCCTTAAAGCAATACATACCTCGTTGACCGGGATCTTCTCGGACATGGATTCTGTGTTGCAGCACGTGACGGCGAGTTTCTAAACAACAACACACGAATAAGCTTGGTTCTCCCGAGCAACAACAAACGATTAAACTTGGTTCTCACAAGGACGCAAACGCGACGCAATAAATTTTCGACTATCGCTGGAACTCAAGCGCAAGAGAACGCAAATGCTTATGAATTTTCACTAATTCTGGTTTCTGCCACGCTTGTGTTTGCGCAAACGATTCCGTTTTTCAAATACGAAAGTCAAGCATGTTCTATATCCAAAATTGGGTTCACGAATTCTTCTTACCTTTGCACCAGGGACATTTGCAAAGATCAGCATGGCAGCCTAAAACATATAAATAATCAATGGACACAAATAAAGTTCGGAATTTCAAAATATAATTTTTTCAAACAATTTGCTATTCACTAAACATTACATTATAGATATGAGATTACATACAAAAGTAATGAATTTTTCAATGTCAAAAACGGCCAACATTAGCAACGCGACATGGGCAGCGTGTGGCAGGGACTGTTAAAATAAACCTATTAGAACCTACTTTGCCTAAAATAAGTACCCCGAAATATAAGAACCTATTTTGCAAGACTTTATCTAGCGGTACTTACACGTGACTCTCTATGTAATCCATCCTTTAAGGCTAAGTTCAAACGTCGTATTATCAATGAATCGTAATTCAATGCAAATGCATGCAAATGAATCGAGTCGATTGTCTAATCTCCTTTTAGATGCATTTGCATTGAATACGGCTCGTGGATAATACGATATTTGAACTTAGCCTTATATACAACCCCTTTACAAAATTTGTGAGGTTAAGTACTTACGTCGCAATGTTCCTTTTTCAGGCATTGCTTGATGTCTTTCAAGAACAGGCCTTTGACGCTCGGTACAAGCTGCAGAAAATGCCAGTTATTTATCGAGGCACGTGACAAGGCAAGAGAATTAACAAGACTTCAAGTGAAGAGACTACAAAATAAACACTAGACCACGTGTACTAACCTCCCACGTCAAGGACAAGACGAGCGCCACAGAGTCCTGGGCACCAGGCTTGTTGGTTCGAGCGTAATACATGGCGACACCAACCTGAACAAAAAAATATGGGAAAAATGAGTGATAATTACAAACAGTAAATGAAGTATGCATTGAGGCCGGGTAATTGTTTTCAAAAATTCGTTCAAATTGAAACGCGTTTAGAAGACCATTAATGTAGGGTGCGATCGATCTGTTGCGAATATAATGACCAAGGCTTCTAGTTTGCAAATTCATAAATCAATGAGATACTTTTTTAAAATAATTACTCGCGATAGCCCTTAATTATTTTAATCTTGGGGAAACGCCAAAACATTACGAGTACCGCCGCCATCTTGAAGGCTCCAAACATTGGTCGAGGGATAAATCGAGGGGGGGGGAGGGTGAGGGCAGACTCGCCTTAGGCCAATCATTCGCGCCTTCAATATGGGGGCAGCACTGGGGTCTACGGTTTTAACGGAATGGATGCTCTAATGAGGGCTAATGATAATTCCAAAGGTTGTGTTTTGATGTTCAATGTTATTGGTTGCTCTAGCGTTCTAGCGCGCTTCAATGATCGGAATGATCAGACGTTGGACAGTTACCAGATTATTGAAAAGGAGCGCACTTCAATGATCGGAATGATCGGACGTTGGACAGTTACCAGATTATTGAGGAGGAGCGCGCTTCAATGATCGGAATGATCGGACGTTGGATAGTTACCAGATTATTGAGAAGGAGCGCGCTTCAATGATCGGAATGATCGGACGTTGGACAGTTACCAGATTATTGAGAAAGAGCGCGCTTCAATAATCGGAATGATCGGACGTTGGATAGTTACCAGATTATTGAGAAGGAGCGCGCTTCAATGATCGGAATGATCGGACGTTGGACAGTTACCAGATTATTGAGAAGGAGCGCGCTTGAATGATCGGAATGATCGGACGTTGGACAGTTACCAGATTATTGAGAAGGAGCGCGCTTCAATGACCGGACGTTGGACAGTTACCAGATTATTGAGAAGGAGCGCGCATCAATGATCGGAATGATCGGGCGTTGGACAGTTACCAGATTATTGAGAAGGAGCGCGCTTGAATGATCGGAATGATCAGACGTTGGACAGTTACCAGATTATTGAGAAGGAGCGCGCATCAATGATCGGAATGATCAGACGTTGGACAGTTACCAGATTATTGAGAAGGAGCGCGCATCAATGATCGGAATGATCGGGCGTTGGACAGTTACCAGATTATTGAGAAGGAGCGCGCATCAATGATCGGAATGATCGGGCGTTGGACAGTTACCAGATTATTGAGAAGGAGCGCGCTTGAATGATCGGAGAAGGAGCGCGCTTGAATGATCGGAATGATCGGACGTTGGACAGTTACCAGATTATTGAGAAAGAGCGCGCTTCAATAATCGGAATGATCGGACGTTGGACAGTTACCAGATTATTGAGAAAGAGCGCGCTTCAATAATCGGAATGATCGGACGTTGGACAGTTACCAGATTATTGAAGAGCGCGCTTCAATGACCGGAAGTTGGACAGTTACCAGATTATTGAGAAGAAACCTCGCCGATGCCGGTGGCAGTTGATCAATGTACATAAAGAGCTTCTTTATCAGGCAAATGTGACTCTCCTGAAACAAAAACATCAAAATTAATTACTGAGAGGAAGTCAATATGTAAAGTAAAGCATTGCTAAAGCGAGGCAATCATTTTAATGATAGTCATAGTTTGATTGACAGGCAAACCTTTTGTATGTTCTAACCCACTCTCAATTATCCATTATGTAGGCAGATATTGACAGCACGATGCATTTCACAACTCGAGTCGTAGTCGTAGCCTACGACTCTGCTACGGTGCTCGACTACATCGTAGTGTGTAATTCAGGGCAAAGACATGTCGTATAGGTAGCATAAGACTAAATCTTGCTGTCTGAATCCGCATTTACGCCATCCTATAAACCTCTCTTTGACCGTTGACCTATCTCCCCCAAGAACTTCAATGCGTAAAAGACCAGGGCGAATGCGTAGGAATCTCTACAAATTAGTCCGTGTACATTCCTTTTCTTGCACTAAGAATTTACTTTTGATATGATAGAATGAATCATTGAGACACCGTTCTGCGTTTCGTAAAATGAACAATGCGCACAGTTTTCTGTAGTGCGAACTTCTATTGCCGCTCACTTGAGCGACACGGCGTATACAAATATAGTATGTACGCAATATGTAGTACCTAGCGCACAGTATGCAGTATCTAGCGCGCATTATGTAGTAACTAGCGCGCAGTATGTAGTATCTAGCGCGCAGTATGTAGTATCTAGCGCACAGTATGTAGTATCTAGCGCGCAGTATGTAGTATCTAGCGCACAGTATGTAGTATCTAGCGCTCAGTATGTAGTATCTAGCGCGCAGTGTGTAGTAACTAGCGCGCAGTATGTAGTATCTAGCGCGCAGTATGTAGTATCTAGCGCGCAGTATGTAGTATCTAGCGCGCAGTATGTAGTATCTAGCGCGCAGTATGTAGTATCTAGCGCGCAGTATGTAGTATCTAGCGCGCAGTGTGTAGTAACTAGCGCGCAGTATGTAGTATCTAGCGCGCATTATGTAGTATCTAGCGCGCAGTATGTAGTATCTATCGCGCAGTATGTAGTATCTAGCGCGCAGTATGTAGTATCTAGCGCGCAGTATGTAGTATCTAGCGCGCAGTATGTAGTATCTAGCGCGCAGTATGTAGTATCTAGCGCGCAGTATGCAGTATCTAGCGCGCAGTATGTAGTATCTAGCGCGCAGTGTGTAGCATCTAGCGCTCAGTATGTAGTATCTTGCGCGCAGTATGCAGTATCTAGCGCGCAGTGTGTAGTATCTAGCGCGCAGTGTGTAGTATCTACCGCGCAGTGTGTAGCATCTAGCGCTCAGTATGCAGTATCTAGCGCGCAGTATGTAGTATCTAGCGCGCAGTATGTAGTATCTAGCGCGCAGTATGTAGCATCTAGCGCTCAGTATGTAGTATCTAGCGCGCAGTATGTAGTATCTAGCGCGCAGTATGTTGTATCTAGCGCGCAGTGTGTAGTATCTAGCGCGCAGTATGTAGTATCTAGCGCGCAGTATGCAGTATCTAGCGCGCAGTATGTAGTATCTAGCGCGCAGTATGTAGTATCTAGCGCGCAGTATGTAGTATCTAGCGCGCATTATGTAGTATCTAGCGCGCAGTATGTAGTATCTAGCGCGCATTATGTAGTATCTAGCGCGCAGTATGTTGTATCTAGCGCGCAGTATGTTGTATCTAGCGCGCAGTATGTAGTATCTAGCGCGCAGTATGTAGTATCTAGCGCGCAGTATGTTGTATCTAGCGCGCAGTATGTTGTATCTAGCGCGCAGTATGTAGTATCTAGCGCGCATTATGTAGTATCTAGCGCGCAGTATCTAGCGCGCAGTATGTAGTATCTAGCACGAAATATCTACCTGCTTGTCCTTCTTGGTGACTTCCTCCAGGATGGTACGGAAGAAAAGGACGGGATCCTCAATCAGAGAGTTCCACACCAGTCGGTAAGCAACGGTCATCACTACAAAATAACCACGTTAGACAAAGTCGGTAAGACCTTTCTAAACAGGGCTCATTGCCCATCAACACAAACCTCGTTAGACTGGACAAAGTCGGTAAGACCTTTCTAAACAGGGCTCATTGCCCATCAACACAAACCTCGTTAGACTGGACAAAGTCGGTAAGACCTTTCTAAACAGGGCTCATTGCCCATCAACACAAACCTCGTTAGACTAGACAAAGTCGGTAAGACCTTTCTAAACAGGGCTCATTGCCCATCAACACAATAAGACAAAAGCGATAAGATCATGTGAAACTGCGCTCTTTACCATTCAGCACAACAAGACAAAGACTGGATTAACCGGGCGCTTCAGCGGTTATCATTGCAAGAAAAAAAAGGCGCTAAGATCTTGATGAAACAAGACCTAAAACAGCCATCAATACAAGACAAAGACGGTAAGACCTCGTTAAAGGGGAGACTGTAGTTGTTACAATCCCCTTTAGTCTTCAAGATCTTTATGGATTTTTGTTTAAAACTTATCTAAAAAACGAAGTAGAGGTGAAATAGTGCACAAACTTAAAAAAAAAAACATGCGGGATACCTGCGGTTTTGTTGGTATCTACGAGAACATCGTCCAACAGTCGTATGATGTGTGGAACGGCTGAAGAGAAAGCCGCTGGCCACATGTCCGCATTTACCTGATGAGACTCGCCTAGAAAAAACAACAATGTATTAGTATTAAGGAGATATTCGGGAGCAAAACTGTCCTCTCCTCTGTAAGTTCCCTTATTAAGCAATTTTGGTTATGGATATATTCGAAACCAAAAACTGTCCCCGTTAATATAGTCTGCTCGCACAATACTGAACTCGCCCCCAGGAACCACGCGGCTTAAAAAACAAGATGGCGCCCGATCATCGAACGGAGAGGGTTTTCCGCAAAGATAACATTAAGTACCGCCTACAAGCAGGCTACCGTTAATACGGTGCCCTTATTAAACCAATTTTGGCTATGGATATATTTGGGACACTAAACTGTCCCCGTTAATGAGGTGCCCTTATTAGAACAATTTTGGCTATGGATACATTCGGGCACTAAACTGTCCTCGTTAGTGAAGTGCCCTTGTCAAGTGGGTGTAATTAGACCAAAGCTCAGCTATATTGTAAGATTAATCTGTTTTGATTATCTTTATCCTGTTATACCAAGTTGAATTGCGGATTTAGTGTGCATTTTTGTAGTGGTACTTCCCATGTATAAAGTTTAGCAGAACTAATAGGTAGGCTGATATATAATGGATGTAGTAGCATGGTCTTCAGGTGAGGGCTGACCACGCTATGCAGTTTGTAGCTACTTAATCAAAGATTATCATATAATTATTACTCATTATAAAACATAAAAAAATTTTTTATGAAATTAACAAATTAGCATGATTGGAAATAATACTGAAATAAACTATAATGTTTGTTAGCATGTTGGAGCTTATTGTTAACATGGTGTAAATTATTGTTATTAATAAAAGCGTGACATGTTAACCCCGTGGGGTCCCGGGACATCGCCTCGTTTCCACTAGTAACCGCGATGCCCTGGGTCCCTATGGAGTGAGTGTTAGTATGGTTACCGTCAGCGGTCATATCCTCGAGCATGCGCGGAAAGACATTCAGCTCCCAGTTAGCGTGGGTACTTTTGCGCCTCTGCCTACGCCCTGATCAGATCACGTGATATCAAACGTATAGTTAGTTAAACGTTTAGTTATAGGTTGGTAACATAAAGCAGTTAATAAATCATAAGTCTGAAGACCTTCTATCAATAGGCGGCTTGCACTAAGTAGAAAGACAACAAAAGCATTACTAATAGGTAAAAACATACGGGGGAACCTGGATTTTACGATACTGGATTCTACGATAACCTTGATTTTACGACGGCGTGTCTTTCTCCCGGCTGAAATACAGTAAAATGTATAAGAAACTACCTCGATCTAACGATATTGGATACAACGATATTCTCGATTTTACGATACCAATTTTGTTTTCCCAAGCGTAATTTTGACCTCGATTCAACGATATTACTGATTCTGACTATCAACAAAGACAGAAAAACAAAAGACACCACACACGTACATTACAGTTAATCGATTTTTTGACTTGAGATCTTGTTAAGACAGGTTACAGTCCCACAGAGAGTAACTGAACAGTCTTACCCTAGAGTACATTGACAATATCATTACTTTGTAAAGGTTGATTAATCCGACCTCGCTACAACAATATTTTTAATGGATTTTTCTTTATATCGCAAAATCGAGGAGCTCTTTGCAACGATACCTCGATGTTACGATACATTTTCTTTCTCCCGAGGCATATTGTAAAATCCAGGTTCCACTGTATTGCCGGTAAACATTCACATCTCAGAGAACAGGATTTCGTCGTCTATGCGTTATCCATCAAGTACTGAGGATTACGACACATGGATTCTACAGTGAAGCCTTTTTGAAAGAGGTGTATACTTTGGTACGATCTAAATAGTAGGGTCCAATCCCTGACAATTGGAAGCGTAAGTGTTCGTTTCCTAGCAGACTTTGCACTTCCGTGCAGTGCAACAAAAACCCTAATGAAAAATAAGTTAACCTCCGCAAAACCTACCTGTTTTCTCCTCCTCCCCAGACCCCATGGTCGCCTCTATAGACACGGGCACAGTCCTAAGGGGGAACTGGGCACGAAGTATCCTCTTGGCTTCCGCTTCCTCCGCCTCCTTCACTTTCTTGTTGCCTTTGCTCTTCGTCTTCCTGTTCCCAGGCTGCTCTTCCAGCATGAGTAAGGGATCCCACGGACAGTCAGGCACGTGTTGGGTCTGGATTCCCAGGGGAGGGGAGGGTAAGGTGAAGTCAACTCGAGGTGGTGGGACCTTGGGGGGGGAGTTAAGAATATTTTAGTCAAGAGCATGACAAGAAAATAATATTCGAGATCCTTGCGAATAAGTCAGCAGAAATGTTTTAGGAGATGTTTTATCGCGCAAGGACCTGGTATTGTCTTAAAATCGCGCCCTCCCATCCACCCTTTAGCATTTGCGTCTTCATCTCTGTAAGCCTGCTAATCAGAGGTTACTTTCACATGACGATTAATGTCAATAAGAAAACAGGAAGGATAATGTACAATACAATCAGCTATGTTATAATAGAGGTCGACACTAATAAAGCTGCTTTCACACTATAAATAAAACAACGCTGGACATTTTTATCTGTGTTTAAATTGAGTGACAAAAAGTTACGCATGGATACCGGGACTGATCTATATTATACTAGGCAGGTGACAGACACACCTTCTTTATCAGAAAAAGTAATGTCATTTTGTTTAATATAATCTTGATTATCAAGAGAAAACACTGAAAATTTTCGGGGCTGTTGTAGAAAATACACACACACAAAGAACCCTAAGATTTCAATACCCCTGCGTGGGGGAGGGGGAAGGGAGGGTTGTTTTACCTTCAGCACAAAGCTTGCTCGTTCCTCGAGGCGAGGCCACGCGTGGAACCTGGACTGCCACAGCACCTCATACCTGCAAGACATCGGGTCTAGTGTCACGTGCATGGAGACATATCCGAGTGTGCTATGGAGCTAGCTTGAAGTAATCTTAAAGCCGCATTGGCACCAGTTTACTTCCGGAGGTCATCCGCTCTAAATTATCAGTCACATCCTCGAAGAAACTCCCAATAGACACACTGCTTTCAATATTTTGAAATATTTTTCGCATTTTTCGTTAAAAATCATCGGATATTGTTAGGTAATCGACCGGAAGTAAACTGGTGACAATGCGGCTTTAATAACAGCACTCGAGCTTTGCAAACAGCTCGCTAAGCGACATGTAGCAACCCATGCTACGGAGTCTTTGTTATGATAGGAGTACGAGTCACGCAGCTGACTTTGTTATCTGCCTTTCACAAACACGTTTTACCATAGCAATGAGCTGTTACATTAGCAACGAGCTGTTACCTCAGCGTCGAGCTGACTTTGTTATCTGCCTTTCACAAACACGTTTTACCATAGCAATGAGCTTTTACCTTAGCGTCGAGCAGACTTTGTTATCTGCCTTTCACAAACACGTTTTACCATAGCAATGAGCTTTTACATTAGCAACGAGCTGTTACCTTAGCGTCGAGCAGACTTTGTTATCTGCCTTAACAAACACGTTTTACCATAGCAACAAGCTGTTACATTAGAAAGGAGCTGTCACCTTAGCGTCGAGCTGACTTTGTTATATGCCTTAACAAACACGTTTTACCATAGCAACAAGCTGTTACATTAGCAGCGAGCTGTTACCTTAGCGTCGAGCAGACTTTGTTATCTGCCTTAACAAACACGTTTTACCATAGCAACAAGCTGTTACATTAGCAACGAGCTGTTACCTTAGCGTCGAGCAGACTTTGTTATATGCCTTAACAAACACGTTTTACCATAGCAACAAGCTGTTACATTAGCAACGAGCTGTCACCTTAGCGTCGAAAAGACTTTGTTATCTGCCTTTCACAAACACGTTTTACCATAGCAACAAGCTGTTACATTAGCAACGAGCTGTCACCTTAGCGTCGAGATGACTTTGTTATATGCCTTAACAAACAAGTTTTACCATAGCAACAAGCTGTTACATTAAAAAGGAGCTGTCACCTTAGCGTCGAGCTGACTTTGTTATATGCCTTAACAAACACGTTTTACCATAGCAACAAGCTGTTACATCAACAACGAGCTGTCACCTTAGCGTCGAGATGACTTTGTTATATGCCTTAACAAACAAGTTTTACCACAGCAACAAGCTGTTACATTAGCAACGAGCTGTCACCTTAGCGTCGAGATGACTTTGTTATATGCCTTAACAAACACGTTTTACCATAGCAACAAGCTGTTACATTAGCAAGGAGCTGTCACCTTAGCGTCGAGATGACTTTGTTATCTGCCTTTCACAAACACGTTTTACCATAGCAACAAGCTGTTACATTAGCAACGAGCTGTTACCTTAGCGTCGTGCTGACTTCTGCCTTTCACAAACACGTTTTACCATAGCAACAAGCTGTTACATTAGCAACGAGCTGTTACCTTAGCGTCGAGCTGACTTTGTTATCTGCCTTAACAAACACGTTTTACCATAGCAACAAGCTGTTACCTTAGCAACGAGTTGACTCGATCATCCGCATCACTGCATGTGAGCTCCTTGTATAGCATTTCCTCCACTTTACTGCGCAAACGGATACCGGAGAGCAGAAACACGGCAGCTGGAGGAACAGAAACACATTACACAAAACACCTGGCAATCTAGCCGAGGGGGAACTAGCGATGTGACAACATGGCGTGGAACATATCGACGTTATATCAAGACGAAAGAGAGAAAACAATTTTCTGTCGTTATGCAAGGCATCCTACAAGGCATTATGGGTAACTCACCGGCGGCAGAGACAAGTTGTTGGTCCTCGTCTAGGAGTAGTTCCCAGGCCACTGGTAGTGTCTCCTCCAGGAGCTCCTGCTCTATGACTGTGCCAGCCTTGGCAATGAGGGAGAACGCACAATGCGTCAAGCCGCAAAGCTAGGGAGTGATACAAGACATAATTTTATGTTTTATGTTTGTCACCTATAAACTCCTTATCATATTCCGACGCGAACGCACACACGCATCACGCACATTAGCACGCATCAAGCACAATCTTACACGCAGCACGAATGCAAACGCGCACGACAAACACACTCAGGCAAGAACCCATATGCACCACAGATGCAGGCATAAACACGCAAACATGCACAAGACACAAAAGACACACGCACGCACGCACGCACGCACGCACAACAGAGACACGCACGCATCAGAAATGTACATACGACCATGAATACACACACACAAGAACGCATACGCACTAACGATGAATGTTTAAACACGCACAAACACGCTGGAAGTGAAGAACACATGCCCAACACGGGTACACACGCGCCAAACAAATGCACCAAGGCACAATATGCCCCATGCACGCACCAGAAATGTGTGCATAAACAGACATTAACATGCACACACTACGAACGCACAACAGACGAATACACAACAGCAGGGGCTCATAAGTAGGGGCAATCAACTTCCACACATTCTGGTACTATATAGGTGTCACAGCGTTTCCTAGGATCAGGCTATTTTTAGACGCGCGGATAACCCAATCAGATTCGACCTTTGTGTTGACGTTTTGGCTGGGCTCAACTGCACGCGCAGTCTCAGACAAAAAGCTATGTTCTCTCTTCGGTACTTTGACTTTTGTTGCTATTTTCTTTAATATGAATCCAATTCTACCTACGACTTTGAATTCTAGCTTGTAATTCTTTTGATAAACAAACAAAACCGACGGATAATATATAAAAATATATTCTTCCTAACTGCAATTTGCGCGTGCAGCCTCACGTCACTCGCGCGCGCGACCAACGTCAAAGTAGCTGATTGGCCCGTTCGTGCGCGCGCGTCTAAAAATAGCCTGATCCTCGGAAACGCCGTGACAGTTATATAATACAGATGATTGCCCCTACTTATGAGCCCCTGACAACAGACAAATGCACAATAGACGAATGCACAACACACAAATGCACGCAAAACACACGCCCACATAAACATGCAACACATATCAGGACGGACGCACGCATTAATACCAAGCACGAACGCACAGAAGAATAAGCCGACATAAGATGTTGTTATAATCCCTATTCGTCTTTCCAAATCCCTCCACATTCATCACCACCACTCACACACACACGCCTGGACACGCTCACGCACCTTGTGTTTAATAAAGTCAAGCATGTTATTGTCATCCTTGTCCTTCTTGCCGTGTGTATCTCCCGAGCCCGCGCCGTGCTGAGGAGAACCCATATGCATGCTAGCCAGATTGAACCCCGGTTTACTACGGGACTTCTCTAAGCCGCGTGTCTTGTTAGCGTCCGACTTGTCCGCCTGTCCGGTATACACGTGTTCTAAAGCCTTGACAAGCCGGGAGCAGACTCGCTTTTGGCGCTGGTGGCAGTTAGGCGGACACCTAGGAGAAAAACAATGGATAGAATAACAAGCTTGGAATGTATGCAAACACATGGCTAGCTATGTCAAAGGTCGGACTGTTATCTTTATACAGTGGTAACTCCACTTTCTCGTTTCGAAGGATTGGCAATTCTAACACTGCATTTATAGAAATAACAACGTCTGTGTGGAAGACGTTCAATGGAAACAATGCAAGCCCTGAAACTAAAAAATGAAATTTGATTCCCCCAAATATTGCACAAATACTGAAAATGGACCCCCCCCCCAATAATCGGGCATTTTTCCAATAAAATCCAAAAGAACGGATAATCTACATAAAAAGATATAAAATATCCTTAGCTGAGGTACCTGGATTGATGGTCGCACAAATATGACGTAGAGCTATTTAACAAGATGACCGCGGTGAGCCATGGGAAGCGATTCGTTTCCTCGTCTTCTGATTCGTCATCCGAGCCGCCGAAATCTCCACTCATCCCAGGCCCACTCGGCCGTTTACGCGTGCTTGCTGTTCGTCGCTTGTCGCCGGTAGTACCGTGCCTCGGCTGTCTGCTGATTGTATGGGAAAATAAAACATTCATTCGCGGCGTGGAGAGGCGGGTCATAAGTTTCTTCTGTCCGCGCGCGAGTCAGAGCCCTTGAAATCCGTGCTAAGCGCGCATGGTATCCACCATCATGGGTATTCTCTCAGGTCAGGGAGTACCAATGCTCTTACTCCAAGGCCTCGCACAAACAGACGAAGCGATTTTTGTACTTCGAAATTAAAATTATAAATCTATATATGTAATGCGTAACTTGTTCGTGCTATGTGTTCTGACTGATGCCTCTTATTCAGTTTATTGTAAATGAACTGCCAAAGGTCTTCAATAAACATATCTATCTATCTGTCTGTCTGTCTGTCTGTCTGTCTGTCTGTCTGTCTGTCTGTCTGTCTGTCTGTCTGTCTGTCTGTCTGTCTGTCTATTGATTTTGTGGGGTATTGGCAAAAAAAGACACTATGTGGCGAGCGTTATTGCGCCACAGAGACAAAGTTTTTTTTTTCGAAAATCAGTCAATTTAGCATGCGAGAATCACATATCCACTATGTGGTAGATAATGCCCGTGACACTGAGAGAATTATCACGTGATACAGGCTTTACAATAATTTGGAAGGCTGGGAAAATTGTTCGAAAAAAAAACAGAACCCCCGCTGGTAAAGGGTATTTTCGTGGCCATTTTTCGGTCCGTGAAAGGTGATCCATACCCCCCTTAACCACCCTGTAATGTCTAATTACCTGGGTAGCCTGGGACTGGCGTTCCCCACACTGGTCTTGGGCAGGTACAGACTGCTCCTCTTGGGGGAGAGGAGGGGATCGGTTGTCATGCCTATCCCGCAGTCGGACAGCTTCCGCACCCTGCCGGCATCAGAGGCGCGCCTAACAAGCAGCATGGAGTCGTCCGCGGCACGCCCTTCCTGGTCTTGTACCATGATTACCTGGAATAAAACGATACCATGAGAACCTGGGATAAATAAAGCTGTAGAAGGCCTCTAATTTTTAGGGGGGGGGCACTATACAGAAGCCGTCACGCCCCCTGAGGGTCATTTTTAAATTATTTGGGGGCAATGCCGCCCCCCCATCCCTGCTACGGCACTGGTAAAACAATGATTACTTGTAAAAAATCAAAACGTGTTGGATAAAATGGACGCAAAAACGTGTGGGTGTCACTTAAAAATAAAACCAACAGTAAAATCACACTGAACAGTGCTGTCCTGAGTTATAAAGGCGAACACCACCTCTGACCTTGTAATTTTATTACCAGGAATAAAACATGCTTTGGGTACTGGAATGATGCTCAGACATTAACAACTGTAGCGCCTTACCGGGGGCTCATGAGGGCTGGATCGTCCCGGGCTCAAAGAGCTGCTAAAGTCGGACGGGACAGAACCCTGGCTTATTGCGCTCTGCTTGCGGATTCGCTCCCCTCCGCCAAACAATCCGCTGAGCCGGTTATGCGGCTGGTCCGAGAAATGAGTAGACCTGGAAAAGTAACATAACGTTGCTATTTTGGAGCTGATAGAGTTAAATGAGAAATAAATGGTCACCTTACAATCGGATTAACATATAAGCGGTAGTCGCAAGGTCGGAATTGATTTTCCCTTCTTCTTTGACCAATTAAATAATATCGCATATAATGTGTTTCGTAGACAATGCTGAATAATGTGTGCGCATGCGCGTGCTCTGGTGAAAACAAACACAATCGTACTGTTGAATCATTCAATGACTTCAGTAACTGTTGCGACTAAGTGTGCAGCATTAAAACCATACTGTACAAAATATTTGTTTTATAATGAGAGAGTCGTAAAGAAAATTATAGCCTAAGCTTTGCGCTAGTTTTCTTAGCATTCGCCAAAATGTGACAAATCGCCATTGAAAAGCCGGTACTGAAACTAGTCTTGCATTTTCAGCACTGACGGTTTCGTATAGAATGGGACAGAGCAAAAAAATGGCAAGTTTTCCCAAAATAAGGTCTGGTTAACTTCTGTAAGCTTGAATTTTTGCATAGAAGTTTCTTATGTTATGTAAACCAACATATCAAAAAGTATTTTTTTTTTACTTATGGATTCGTCTTCGAGATATGAGGCTTGAAGTGCAATTTTCACATGTTCAAAGTATGAACTCTCTTGGTTTTTAGAGAGAAGTCGGGCTCTGATCAGAAATTAAGCCAACTTTGCGCGCTAATATCTAAATTTCATATCTTCTAAATTTCTTTAAAATTTGGAATTGAGCTTTTGGTCAGAGAAATTCCTTGTATGCGCAATCTTGAGCTTATATATGGAGAATTGGAAAATTTCATGCCACTTTTTTTGCTCTGTCAAAGAATGGACAGAAGCTGTCGGTGCCGACTTGTCCCAACGGGCAAGTTTTACTGTAAAAAAATTTCTATAAGAGACAGGAGATACCTTATTAGCTTACCTTCGTTTTTCTGCGCCAATCAGGCTCTTTCCCCTACTACCTCGCCCCGCCATTTGTCTGCTGTCGCGTCGGATCTGGTACATTCCGTGGCTCTCCCGCAAAAACGCGGTGATCTCGATCAACAACTGGCACGCGGCCATTTTTAACGCGTAAGGACACTCTCGACTTGCCTCGCTCAATGTGCCTAAAACAAGCAAGGACTTAGTTAGCTAAGCTTTATTTAAAGAGTCGTTATAAGCCACCATTTTGTTATAGTAACAAAGTACCACGGTTAAAAAAGCATCATCCATCGATTGATTAAGCTATTGAGTAATTTTCAATGAGATGGGTTATTTCTAAATTTCCTCACGTAATTTGCCTTTCAATATTGATTGAAAACAATAACAAATGCGTCCCTGACAAGGACATTAATCTCCCCATACTTAAGCGATTAAAAAACAAGAAGAACATGTAAGCAAACTGCTCTTCCAACAACATGAATCCTCGGTAACTCCAACTTTTTACCTCTAACTCCCTGCGGACCCTTTTACAAAATTTGGGCCAAATGTCCCTCATTCATTTTTCACCACTGGAAATCCAAATACAGACAAGCCAAAGCACTAGCCCCTCGACCCCATATTTGTTTCTTCTAAGAACCTGTAGCTCTGTAATACTAACCTTCGTCACCAAATATTTGGTTCTTCTAAGAACCTGTAGCTTTGTAATACTAACCTTCGTCACCAAATATTTGGTTCTTCTAAGAACCTGTAGCTTTGTAATACTAACCTTCGTCACCAAATATTTGGTTCTTCTAAGAACCTGTAGCTTTGTAATACTAACCTTCGTCACCAAATATTTGGTTCTTCTAAGAACCTGTAGCTTTGTAATACTAACCTTCGTCACCAAATATTTGGTTCTTCTAAGAACCTGTAGCTTTGTAATACTAACCTTCGTCACCAAATATTTGGTTCTTCTAAGAACCTGTAGCTCTGTAATACTAACCTTGGTCACCTCATTTTTGGTTCTTCTAAGAACCTGTAGCTTTGTAATACTAACCTTGGTCACCTCATTTTTGGTTCTTCTAAGAACCTGTAGCTCTGTAATACTAACCTTCGTCCATGAAATCCTCATCCACTTCTTCTTCCAACAGATCCAGCCTCGTGTTGCTTCTTCTCTCCTCTTCCTGCAGATTCGGCGCCGTATTTTTTCTCTTCTTCAGCACCATCTCGAGTTTCTGACCCAGGGCCACTCCCCATTTATGGAACAGGACCCCCGCCTCGTGCATGGCTTCAAGGTTACGCTTAGGGGTAGTGAGTGAGAAGGTTTTGGCGCGTTTCTGTGCGAATCCTGACTGGTTTGCGCGCAGCCACATCGGCCACTCGCCGCGATTACAGCGATGAACGAAGTACGCGCACTCCAGGAGAAGTGCAGCACGGGCCACCACTGGCGCTTCCTGGAATAAAGAGACATCAAGTGTAGGTTTACTTCCATACAGAGGAGGACTGGGAAGACTTGCCCTTTTTTTATAAATGTGAACTTCTAAAGTTCTTTTTTTATAGAGGGGGGGGGAGGGGGGCTCCAGAGCATGGATGGAGCCGCAAGCCCTAAGTCCCCAGGCCCGTACCCAGGGGGATGCCGTTCAACTAACATCCTCCGGCACATATTATGCGACTCTGTTGTAGCTCTCCATTTTAATCCCGAATGCTTTGCCTGATAAGACTTTTCAGCGATGTGCTTTAGGTTAACAAAGCGCTGTACTTGACAGGTGTGACGCTTTGTGTGACGTTTATATTATGCGACTCAGGCTTGTTCATGTCGCGATTAGTCTATTCTTACTAGGGCATTTTTTTTTTGGGGGGGGGGGGGTGGTGTTGTGTTGTGTTGTGTTGTGGTGGTAGATGTAAGTATTTACCAGATCAAATATTACAGTGATGATAAGAAGGCCAGGTACAGCCAGGTAAGGGTAGGGGCAAGTAGTGTTTGGGGGGGGGGGAGGCGAAAGGAGGGAGGAGTAATAATTGTTGAATGAGTGATGATTTGTGGGTCAGTTAAGGCACCAGGCTGAGTCTAAGTACCATTGGGTGGGCACGGGTAGGGTGGGGTCAAGTGGTATTGAGGGGGGAGGGGTGGTAATTACCAGGTCTAGCATAGCAGCGACAATTTGTTGGTCAGGTACCGCGCCAAGCTGACTCTAAGTACCATTTGGTGGGGACAGGGTGTGTGGGGGCAAGGTATTGAGGGGGGGGGGGGGGAGTAATCACCAGGTCTAGCATAGCAGCGACGATTTGTGGGTCAGGAACTGCGCCAGGCTGAGTACCCTTCATGAGGAAGCGTAGGCGGATGAGTCCTTCCCTCAGAGCTGTGATATCCACAGGCTTGCGCTGATACTCCTGTACCACTATGTCAATAGTCGGCGACTCCTGCATACATAAAGTAGCGCCACGGATACAAGGAAGAATCAATTGTAATAATATCTTTGTGTGACAAATGCTTCACATAGCATGTTTGATTTACGTGGCATTTGCTGTGCCTGTCAAATAGCCCACTTGACAGTGCATGATGTGACAAACACTTTCCCCGTGAGAAATGGTTTCTCTCTCTTCATGTTCTCCGTTTTCCCCACACGCACGAGCACTCTGGTGCACGCGCGTGGTGTGTTTGCACTTGCTTTATGCAATTTGTTGTAACGATTTTTAGTCGCCCAGAAAAAGGACAGAAGTCGCATATTATGCGACCATGTTGTAGATCTCCATTTTAATCCCGAATGCTTTGCGTGATAAGGCTTTGCAGCGATGTGCTTAACATAGCGCAGTTAACATAAGCGCTGTACTTGACATGTGTGACGCTTTGTGTGACGCTTTGTGTGACGTTTATATTATGCGACTCTGCTGTAGTTTTCCATTATCATCCTCGAATTATATGACAAAAACTTTGTTAGACAAACTCAAAGGACTAAAAATCTGTGTAACGATACGAGTGCAAGACAAAAACTTTATGTTACAAGCTTTATGATAGACGACACTTGTCGTTCTTTCTATGTGCAACAAGCCAGGGTATTTTGCCTGCAACAGTTTCAGCAAACACAATTGTTCTATGTGGCTTCGTTATTTTAACAAAGGAATCTGCCATGTTAACCACCTTTTTCTTATTGCAAGGCATACATTGTAAGCGCGGATCTAGGATTTCCCGAAGGTGGGGGGGGAATGGGGTGACCCTAAGGAGGGGCACCCTGAAGAGAAATAAATTTGGGGGGGCACTGTACCCGCCCCTGCTACCTTGACCCCCCCTGCCTTAATTTTTTTTAAGAAGCTCAGACAAGGAGAAGATACTGCACAAAATAATTTAAGTAGGACAAATATAAAATATCCCTTTTTACCTGTAAAGACGAAGAGGACGATGTGCAGAGTTTCTTGCGTGAGTTTTTCACGGCTGAAGGGAACACCTCTTCGATGCGTTTTCGGCTTTTTTCCTTGAACAGTTTTCTTTTCAGACTCATGGCTTGGCTGTTAGGATCGTTAGGGTCGTCCTCGTCGTCGCTGTCGTATGTCTGGCCGATGGCCCCCTTACGCCGCCATGCGCTCAGGCTGAAATTCTGCGAAAAGGGAATGACTGGAATACTTACTTAATACTTAGAAGGTCATAGTAGAGTGATGATCAAGGCAGGCAATAGTGGGCTAAGTGTTTGTTGTTGTTATTGTCCAGGCATGCTAGCGCAATTTGCATTTACAATTTGTATTTAAACCGGCTTTTTAATAACCTTTAAAAGGATATATTTGGTTTTCTGTTAGCTAAACAGTAAGCAAACTAAAACTATCTACTGTAAGTTAGATCTCGATTTAAACGACAAAAGAAACTTGATATATGTAGGAATTAACGGTTGGTACTCCATTAGTGACATCTCCTGGAAACATGTGTAAAACAAGAAGAGTTATCTACCTTCAAGAAAATTAAGAGTCAGTAAGAAGAGGTGTCAAGAAGGTTTGTTTACTAGGGGTCGAATGAACCTGAACCAGTTTAAGGCCAAATATACGACCTTTAAAAAAATCTAAAATACTGCTGACGCACCTTTCTCTTAGATCTCGGTGAAAGGGTGTCCTTGACTGCAGTGCCATCAGCAGTGACTTTACAGCTGCTAAAAGACGTCGCAGAGTGTATTGACCTCAAGTCTATGTCGCTCTCCTCGTGTTTGGTTTTCTGGCCTTTGAAGAACTTGCGTCTGGTCGCCTTGGGCGTCATCTTCTCTCGAATGCTCATCTCTTTCTTGACGGCTTTGCACGTCGCCACCACTGGCTCTTTAGAGGTCACGGTTACTGCAGGAGTAGGCTGGATCACTTCTGCTGTTTCTACTGGTTTCCCTAGAAAAATGTAAGAACGGGATTGGGTTAAGATTTTGGTTTAAAATAATAACATCTATTAAGAAAATATTCATCAGAATATACCATCAACTTAATTTATTTATAAAATCTACAATCTAATTTATAAATCTATAGTCTAGTTATATACTTCACAATATATAGAATTTTAACACCAAGGAATATTGATAAAATTGAAACAACACCTTGAAAGGCTATCTACTATGGAACTGTCTGGATTAGAATGAAAAGCGCTAAAATTCAAACCTGATACATGACACATTCGGAGACCCACTAATTGTCCTTAAAACAATAGCGGGATCACAATGTAAAATAAAGGTATTCTTCAGGCCCGTACCCAGGAATTTTCTTGGGAGGGTGCAAAATCCGAAAAAGTGGATCTAATTTTTCCAGGATGGGGAGGGGTTTGAGAATTCTGATAAAAATCTGACCTCCCCTGAGAGAACAAAAGGGATTTACTTATTCGATTTCCACAAGACGTTTGAATTTTAGATTTTTGACATACTAGTGTGTTCTAGAATGCCATTTTTAAATTCGCTTATGCTTTATCGTTTTGCCGACAACAAGCATTTATATTGCTAACTGGACTTTCTGCCGTTGTGTGTGGGGGGGGGGGGGGGGGTGCAAACGCACCCCCTGCATCCCCCTCCTCCCCTGGGTACTGGGTACACGGCTTTCACAGACCAGTATCCATCCATTTACACGGCTTTCACAGACCAGTATCCATCCATTTACACGGCTTTCACAGACAAGTATTCACCCATTTACACGTTGCCCATAAACCGATGCGGGTTACGATACATAGATGCTCGAGTACAACCTTATTTGACATAGGTGCATACACGAGATCTCCGTGACCCCTCCCCCCCCCCCCACAGTGATTTTGATTGACAGCTCACCTTTGAAAGCACACTCCAACAGTCCACTCATGGCGACCTTCCAGAATGCCCCACCGTAGTTTTCTTTGATGTATCGTAGCAACTGCCGAAGCTCACCATAAAAAGTCTGAGAAACAAACGTTAATTCATCTCACGCCTAAAAATTGACAAATTTCGAAGGTATATTTCACGCAAAAAACACAGAAACCACATTTCCCACTCGAATTCTTTCCAGCTGAAGCAACAATCATCCCATTTTTTACATTCATCAGATTTTCCGCCCAAAAAAGAGCAATTGCATTCTCATGACCACTTTTAAGTTATTGTCAATTAAATTTGCAAAATAACAGACAGACAAGGCGCACCCCCTCCCCCCAAAGAAAAAAAACTATGCAGTGGACTAAAAAAGCATCATGCCATCATCTCGTTCAAACCACACATATCTCACAAACAGTGCCTACCAAATTATCTAGATCGTTGAGCTTCATCTCTGCCACTCTACTGGTCAACGGTTTCAGGAGGACGTCCACCACAATAGACTCGACGCCTTCTTTATTCGCGAACAAATTCGGCTTTTCTGGCTTCTTCTTGACCTCCTCCTCTGCCGGCATCATGCAAAACCCCTCTTCGTCACCGCCAAACCCGCCACCATCCTCGCAAAACCCAAGTAGCGCGTGCAGAAAGTCCACTATTTCCTCCACAGGCTCAATGCGCGAGTAGTTGAGCAACCAGGCCTTGAAGAGTCGCTCGTCTTGCTTACGTAATGACTCCAGGTAGTTGTTGGCCTGGTCGCGTAGGAGATCGCCTCTGTAGGCATGGCAACCCTCACCACAGCCTAGGACGATATATGGGAGGGTTCGTTCACAGAGAAAATATAGACAAAACTAAAGACTGACAAAACACAGATTGCGATGGCACGCGCTCAATTGTTGAGAATGTCAACCAATTCGAGCGGGTACACCTTAAATACTGAGGGGTCGAATCAAGGCAACTTGAGATTTTCTGAGATCATCTGAGATAAATAATCCTATATCTTCTTGTATAACGATATCATGCGATCTTTAACCGTTTTTTTTTGTTAACGTATATCGTTTATGGTCGCTTTACAAAGTCTCAAATCTCAAAAAAATCAAAAGTAAAAAATTAAATGATCTCTTTGGAGAAGGACTGTCCCTTCCCGTCATGCCCTGGGTGTCAAGAAGTGCCCAGGGGGTGGGGTAAATCTTATCCAATGAACTGTATAACTCTACCTAGGGGAGGGGGGTCAATCCTACTTAATGGACTGTACATTAATATCTCCCCTAGGGGGAGTGGGGTAAATCTTTTCCAATAAACTGTATGACTCCACAAAGGGGAGGGGGGTCAATCGTACTTAATGGATTGTACATTTATATCTCCCCGCAGAGGGGGGATGGGGTAAGACTTACCTAATGGGCATCCAAGAGCTTTAATCAGCCGGATCCCACACCCCGTTGCCAAGCTGTTTATGGTCGGAGTCTTTCCATAAAAGCTTGTCCTGAGTCGGCCCAAGACCGTCTCGCTCTGGTGCGTCTTCCAGCCGACCGCGATGGTCTCGGCGACTGTTCTGTCGTCGATGTGGGGTAACGATGTAGACACGGTGCTCGAACGCTTTCGCGAGCGCTCCCGTTCATGGATGGTTGTCAGAAGCTCCAAAACCTTGGACGTTCAAGTTCAACATTATCACAACAGTTTCTCAAAGTGGCTCTGCGGGCCGCCATAGGACCAGTAGGAAATCCAATTGCGTCAGCTTATCTACAATCCTTTTAACATTTTTGACCATTTGATTGATCAAGCCAAAGACAAAGTTATGTTTTTGGCTATATATTATGCAGTTTAACCCGTAAATACCGCGAAATGGGAGTAGCGTAACTTATCCGATTTCCTTTAATCGTTTAAAAGTTCCTTTCTATTTTTCAGTTTATTTCGTACTTTCTCGTAGAACCGTTCGAAAATTCTAATAAGAGAGTCTACTAAGGTTTATCTAACCATTGAAAAAATATTTTTTTAATTATTTTATTCTCGAGCTTAAATGAAAGGAAAAAAAAATATCTCAGAAAATGTTGTGACTTGTTTAGGCATTTAACACTTAACTTGTTTAAAATGTCTATAAAAGGAAAAAGAAATTAACCAAGTCGTTGTGCCATACCTTCACGGCGGTGCCACACACACGAGCGCTAAGATTCTCCTTCAATACGCCATTAACGGCTTGCAGGATGACGAGAACGCTTAGTCGGCCGTCTGTCGTGATGTAATCGGCAGCTCCCGGAAACACGAGGTAATGCTCGGTTCTGGTAAACATTGAGTCGTGTATACTCGCAGCGCTCACACGTATAAAAGGTTCCACAGTTTGAAACACTTCCACACTTTGGATCGCTGTTTCCTGGGTGACAATGCTGCTGTCACAAAGTAAGTTTTTCTCGGCATCAGAGCTGCCTGTTTCTGTGACTTCGTTCTCCTGTACGTGGGGTTTCGACTGGGGATCTGTGTCGCTGCTTATGCTTGACTGAGCCTCGAGTTGACGCACCCGTTCCAGGCGATCCCCCTTAGTTTTGATCAATTCTTCGTTACTGTCGGTACCGTCGATCTGGCCACTCCCCAACTGACTTACACTGCTAAACGAGAACGTTAATCTATCTCCGTCACTTCCGGTTTGAATGGAGGATCCGGAACCAATACTCAGCTCTAAGGAACCTGAGCTATCATATCTAGCAAGCCCCAGCCCCTCGATTCCGCCGTTTTGGCTTTCCGTATCCGCGCCATTGTTAGTGTTTCCGAGGTCAGACTTGACATGGTCAGTTTCATTGATCAGCTCGACTGTGGCAGGACTAGGGGTCACTGAAATCCTGTAATAGGAACTGTTCTCTCCTTCTACCGAGGCCTCCCCAGTCGGCGAGCTACGACGACGCATTATGGGTGAATCAACAGTTATCCTCAACTTAGTGACGCTGGGTCGATGTTCGTCAGGCTTTTCAATGAGTTTCACGTCACTTGAGTCCTCGGTGAAGTCATCCGCTGTTTCCACTACTTGCTCTGTCGCGTCGATCTTCTCCGCCGCTGTGCATTCAACCAAGACTTCGGCGCTCTCGACTGGAGGAGGCGCCGCATGGACGACATCTGTTTGGTCTTCACTGGTGACTTGTATTTGCACCCCTATCTCTTCACAACAAGACACACTTCTGTTCATAGAAGAAGTCGCCTTAGGGAGAGGGTCGGGAATGTCGAATTCCCGCTTGAGGTAATCAATGATGTACTGTAAGGCCCAATAAACACCCTCCTCACACCACCCCGGAGAAGACAAGCAGCGCAGAACGGCCACATCAAAGAAGGTAGCGCTACTAAAAGGTAAAGCGTCCGGGACTCCTGATTTACGCGAGTATGTGTTAGAGCTACGGCTGTTCCTGTTCCCATCATACATGATCCCAGTCATACTCATGTCATCAGGGTTATTGGGATCTTTGTACATCACATGGTGTGTGAAAGCGGGCAGAGGGGGCAGTTTATGAGACCACAATGGTTTCCACAGCTGTTGGCCATACTCTAGCCTGAACGTCAAATCATTTTCATGGATCTTGAAGACGTGTGGAATCAAAAGATTTACAAATAGTTCTATTGTGGTCATTGGGTGCAGTTGATTCTCTGGGTCTTCTATATTGCAGATTGCAGGTGCTTCGTATAAGATCCATTGTAGCGTATAAAGAAGCTCTCTCTCTGAGTTGCTAAGCCTGTCAAAGTATCCAAGTTGGTGTCGGTTAGAAAGCAGGGCCGCGCAGCACTGGATGACATAAGGGACGGAAGAGTGGACGAAGTACCATCTTGGGACACTCTTGACTGCACTGGCAAGGCTAGGCTGAAGATCTTGGATACGGTTCTCACAGATAACTCTCTCTAAGGCCTGTAAATGAAGATAAACTCACGATTCAAGATAATTATCTTTTTGTTATAATATTTTATTACAAAAATCTTTATTGATACCAAAATAATAATTAGTAATAATAATATTATATTATATTTATTATATAATATAGACACATAAAATGAACAGCTATGCATATATAATAAATACATGATTATTAAAGTGACAAAATGATATTGAAATAGTGAGAGAATGAAAAAAAAACAAGACTAGATCAAAGTCTGTTAAACAATAAAATTGTTAATAGATACACCTAATTAAAAAAATGTTATCAGTGCAAAGTGAAAATGGCAGTTCTACAACTGGAAGGTAGCATGGATTTATTGCATTTATTGCCTTTACAGTGATATCACATAATACGAGATTTTACAATTATACATGTCTTCTATATGTTGATGCCCCCCTGGAGAAGCCTGGAATGTGTGAATATGATATTTCGCATGGAAATAACTGCAGTATTTTTCTGCCTACATAATGCGCTATTTTTCACTGTTTTATTTTACTGTGAACAAAATAATTACTTACGATACAGGCGGATTCATATTGCCTTTTCACGAGCTTTGTCTTGAGAAGTTGACTGCGACAAAAAAAACATCCATAAAATACAGTCAATCAAAAACAGTGAGAAATTATAGAAAAAAAACAAAAGCAAATTATTTGTAGTAACAAGACGAAATGCAATTAATTCAAAAGCTATAATATTACATGAGGGTTTAAATCCTTTGTCAACTACAAAATTACATATTCAGAAATCGACATGTAGCCTTCAATTTAAAACCGATTCAAAATAAAGCGCAAAAAAGTTGTAATATTTGGCATTGAACGCTGAACGATCACCCACTTTATCTCCAAGTAACAGATGACTTTTTATTTTGCTTTACCTTATTTTGAATACGAAAACAATAGAAAATATAAAGACTCAAAATATTATGAAATGGGTTGTTTGAATTTGAATAATATATTTCTTCCCCAAAACTATGGGCACTTTTAACGCAATTAAATATTGTTTTTACTACGCGAAGGATCTAGGGGAAAAATTTTGAAAATATCGGGTCGTAAAAGATAGCGATCATAGTACATTTCAAAAGCGAGTCGGATCTATTTCTACGCGAAGAAATCTTTCTTGTACAACTTGTCACATACGCAAACAATAGCGTTGATTTGTGAAAAGAAATAACTCCAAAACACCCTCACTTACTTGAGCTTTTAATTCTTTGCAAATAATAGAATAGATAGAATAGAAGGTTTTGTTCTAATGAGGTGAAATATTTCTCGGCAGGGGCTTTTAGCGGCAAGTGAGCATTCGGAATTGAACGCATAATTACTTCAAAGGGTTGACACTTTATTTCGGCAAAAATTTAGGATAACTTTAAGCTAGACATTTTGACGGAGTCCGTAAAATATAATATCTAACGATCGTTAAATACGCACCTAGTTTGCCGCCAAAAATATGTCTGAATAGCCAAAGGAATTGATCTTCTTTCAACATTGAATTCCCGAATGGCAAATGACTTGTTGGTCATTCTGAGGCTGTCGCTTCGTTCACAGCAACCAGTTTATTACTACCGCCATGAGATAACCAGGAGGTTGCTTCTCCTAGTCGTAGGAGATCAGCAGATGGATAGATAGACCGGAGTACTAGCCATCCTTGAAATTCAAAACATTTTCCGTCAGCTGCTGAATCGAGCGGAAGCCATGTTTACAAGACGAAGCGTGTGGCATTCTGGGCGAGACAAGTACCACAGGCTACCCGAGAAATAAAGGGGTTAAAAGGTCGGTCATGAGGGCGCTTTTGATGTAGTAAGAAAAAGACTGAATGATTGAGGCAGAAAAAAAAAGACTTTTGTAAACGTAAAGCATTTTTAGCAGGGGAATAGTGTATTGGAAACACATCTATCGTTATGTGTCGTTTTGAAATTCTTACATAGTAAAAGTTTCTTTTTAGTCAGATGCAGCCCAGTACCCAGGATCTGGGGGTGTCACATCTGAAAAAGTAGACCTAATTTTCCTGGGGGGGGGGAGGGGGGGGGTATGGGGGGGGGGGGGGGGGGTTGGAATTTCTGATTAAAATCTGAACACTCCCGAATGAATAAAAAAGGGGACTTTTTCTTTCGGATTTTTCTACAAAAACGTTTGACATATAAATTAATGATATACCACCGTGATCTAGAATGCCTTTATCTAATTCGCTTATGCTTTAAAGTTTTGTCTACAAATAGCACGTCTTTTGCGGACCTGAAGTAAATTTTCTGGCCGTTGTGGGGAAGGGGGAGGGGGCTGCTGACAGTTGGATCAACATCAATATCGCCGCACTCCAACTCCCAGTGATATCACTAAGGTGTCGTCCACACCAACACGGATTCGTTTGGATCCGTATACTTTTTGATACGTTTAGGCCTTCCGTCCACACTAACACGCGCGCTGGATCCAGCGAATTCGGATATTTTTGAAAACGCCGTCGAAAGTGAATCAAAATGAATCCGTATACTTTGGTCCGTAGTGTGGACGGTCGAATCCGTATCAAAATGAAAGCGATGGCGTCATATCGCAGGCGCGTCTGCTGCTTTAAAAATGACGTCACCCCGTTTCAGCGTTTTCAAACGTTTAAATCCGTGTTAGTGTGGACGTCGGTAAAGACTCAGAGATACAAGGCACGGTCATACTGATGCGAAGCACCCTACCTATGCTATGATTCTGCGAGGTTTATTTTACCGTGCGAGTCTGGATTTTGAAAGGATCGGTGGATTTGTTGAGCACTTTGGAATTTGGCGGTTATTGGAGTTTGCAACCTTGATGTTTATTTTATATACAGAAGGCGACGGGAAAAATTCGCAGCGGCTAAAACAGCTTAAAATGGCAAATAATGGCGGGTTTGAGTAGCAGCAACGTCCGTAAAGCTACCGTTTTATTTTCAAATCAGCATATTTATTTCAACGAGATTTGTTCGCTCATACAAACTCTGTACGCTCATACAAACTCTGTAATAAACCTACACTCACCGTGAGCCTGGGCTACCTGTGGATACTTTTGAATCCGTGTTAGTGTGGACGGCTGGATCCAGGCGAACACGCTGCGAAAACGATAGTGTGGACGCGAATCAAGTGATGCTTTTTCGGCGAAACGAATCCGGATACTTTTTAATCCGTGTTTGTGTGGAAGACCCCTTAAATTAACCATTTGTGCTTCAAGTGTTTTATGTCTACTTCTTTTAATATTGTGTGAAGTGTAAATAAATTGATTGATTGATATTTAAAGTTAAACGGTCTCAAATAATAGACTTCAATTAGTGCAGTTTTCAATATTCTGCGAGCTACCGCCGACGATTTAGTACCTGAGTAGCTTCCGGATTCCGTCATTCAAAATCCTTGAAGCGGATTCATTGGCCAGCACTGAAATGGCTTCCAAACACACCACTTCTCCGCAAGACGCTGCACAATACAAGTGCGAAGCTTTCCGGACTGTATATAATTGCTCGAGCGAGCGCATCGAGCGAGAGCAACACTAATTTCGGTCATCATGTCGATTTGGAAGGACTATACTGTGGAAACCAAGATTTGGGCTACCTTTGGCAGTCCGCGATACAAAGCGGGCATGTTTTTTTCGCACTTGCCCTGTGTTTCCGATAATGTTGAAAGCTCCTTCTTTGATTTATATCGCGAATACGATGGCGAAATCAAATAATTATTTGGTAAGTATGACGACTTATGATCCTGTTTTATTCGTGTTCAGTTGACTACAAGCTAAGCCCTGCAGCGCAGAGCCTGGTAACTAGCAAATTCAACAGGTATTCCATAACATCTCCCTTTCTAGGGACAACAAACATTAAACACAATTGTAGACTAAACAGCAACTATAACTATAAGTCAGTTTCAAATAACTTATGACTGGCATTTAAAAGTCACTACGTAGTAAACTATGACTGAGCATTGATCAGCCTTTGTGGAGGCTTCACAACTCGTCCTGATCGTGTGACTACTGGTTCTGTAAGTACAGTTGTCGTGGCGACTAATGGACCTGGACCACTTGGTTCTGGTGCCCTGGACTGCAGGTAGACATTCCTGAAGACTTTGTTGCATCATGGCTTGGCTTTGGAGCAGAATGGTCTTTTGCAGCTGATAGGTCAGGTTTAGCGTCTCGCAAATGTACCAGATTTCTGCGATACGTCCTGCCATTGACTTGTACAACGTAACTGCGTGGCGTTGTTGCCATGGAAACCACTGTCCTGCCTTCCAATGGCTATGAGCCTGTTGTGGATCTACCTTCACCCTTATTGGTTGACCAACAACAAGACTAGGCAGTGACTTCGCTGTGCGATCATGATAGTGTTTGGCCTGCTTGCGCTTTTGGATGATCTGTTCTGTCACCGCTGCCTGTACTTCGGGCTTGTGCAGGGCCTGGCTGCAAGGCAACATAGACCTGGTTCGGCGGGACATAAGTCGTTGTGCTGGTGAGCTGGATGTTCCTGGAGTTGGTGAGTTTCTCCATTCCAATAGTGACTTCCACAGGTCTGAGCCGTCTTTCTTGGCCTTGATGATGATTCTCTTCATAATCTTCACTGCCGACTCCACCTTCCCGTTAGACCTGTGGTGATGAGGACTTACAGTTACGTGATATATTTCCCATGCCTTGGTGAACTCTTGGAATTCCTGTGAACTGTAGCTGGTTCCGTTGTCTGATATAAGAACTGCTGGTGTCCCGTGGGTTGCAAAGATAGGTTTCATCTGCTGGATGAGAGTTTTAGATGATATGTCTGGAAGCTGAACTAGTTCTATGTAGTCAGAGAACAGATCTACTAGAACCAAGTAGTGTTCGCCTTGCACTTCAAGGCAATCACTGGCAACTGCTTGCCATGGTAGCTGAGGTATGGGATGTGTCATCATTGGCTCTTTCTGCTGTGCTGGTTGCATTTCTTGACAGGTGTAGCATCGCTGTACTGCTTCTGTAAGGTCAGCTGACATTCCTGGCCAATACATGATGTCTCTAGCTGTATTTGTCGTGTACTGGATACCTAGGTGTGACGCATCTGCTCGTGTTGTCATATCAGTTCTCATTGTTGTAGGAATGACAATCCTGGTTCCCCTGAAGGCAAGTCCGTTCTGAGTTGATAGTTCATCTCTGTATGGCCAGTATTCACGAATACAAGCGGGAACTTCAGCTTTGTTGTCTGGCCAACCTTGCTTGGTGACTGTCATCAAAGTATGGAGTGAGGGGTCTTTAGCTGTCTCTCGTCTGATGTTGTCAAGTCGTTCCTCAGTCACAAACAGGGACTCCTGCATGTCGATATCTTCTATTTCTTCTCGTATCTTCTCTTCTTCACTTAGCTGGAATATCTGATAGGCTGGTGTGTCTGGACGTGCGTGGTCGAGCGGTAGTGATGCGCGGGATAGGGTATCACTGAAATACATCGTGGGCCCAGGCTTGTACTCTACAGCAAGCGAGAATTTCTGTAGACGTAGTCGCATTCGCTGCAGACGCTTGCGGCAGGTAAGGATGGGCTTCTTGAAGATCGTGACAAGGGGCTTGTGATCTGTAAGGACTCTGACATTCTATTTGCCTAGAATGTAGTGTTCAGAACGTTCAGTTGCATACATGATTGCTAAGGACTCTTTTTCTTTTTGAGCATAGTTGCACTCAGTCTGAGTGAGAGCTCTAGAGGCATAGGCAATGGGGTGTCCCTCTTGTGAAATGACTGCCCCCAAGCCTACGTTGGAGCTGTCACTTTCAATGGTTACCTCTTTGTTGACATCATAATAGTGTAATACCGGTGCTTTGGTGATCATCATCTTGATCTTCTCAAAGGATTCCTGATGCTGTGGCAGCCAGTCAAACACTGCGTACTTGTCAGTCAGACGTCGGAGAGGTTCTGCAACCGTGCTTAGCTGAGGAAGGGATTTAGACAAGTAAGTGACAACACCAATGAGGCGCTGGACGCCTGCAATATCAACAGGCTGCGGCATCTCACAGATGGCTTTCACTTTTTCTGGATCAGCAGAGATTCCGTCTGCGCTAAGGACATTTCCTAAGTAGGTCAACCTGTCCAACTTGAATTTGAGCTTCTTTGGGTTGAGCTTCAGGTTGTGTTCTCTGCATCTATCCAGTAGGTCTTTGAGAGCTGCAACATGACATGCCATTGCTTCTTCTTCTGTTTCTTCCGTTCCATAGATGATGATGTCATCATGGACTGCTGCGATGTTTGGAAGGCCTTCAATACATTCATTGATTCTGCGCTGGAACTCTTCTGGGGCGGACTTGATCCCGAATGGCGTTCGCAACCACCTGTAACGGCCATAAGGTGTCCAGAATGTTGTGAGGTAGCTTGATGGCTCGTCCAAGACAACTTGCAGAAATCTATCTTTTGCATCGACTACTGAGAGTACCTTGGCATTGGTCAGTTTGGGTGACACTTCGTCAACAGTTGGAGTTGGATAATGGTTTCTGATTATGGCCTTGTTCAACTCCGATGGATCTAGGCATACTCGTAGCTTGTTTGGTTGTCGGACTACCGCCATGCTGCTTATCCATAGCGTTGGAGTAGTTACTCTAGCGATTACTCCCATTTCCTCAAGATCCTCAATCTTCTTCTTTAATTCCTGTACTGGGATAGGGACACGCCTAGGATTGTTCTGCTTGGGTTTCACAGTTGGATCTGTTCCTATGTGGGTACCCGGCAGCCTTCCGAGTCCACTGAAGACATCCTTGTAGTCATGTAAGACATTTTGTTTTGTCAAGGGTTCGTTTGGACCTGGCTCGATTTGGTGGACACATTCTTCATTGAATTCAAGAAGCTTAAGTGCTTCGCAGACTCTGCCTGAGAGACATGACGTTGGTCTTTGATTATCTGGAAGTGAACCTTTCTTGTGATCCCATTTGCTGTGCAGTGAAGCTTGACTTGCCCCATGGGTTTGATGGTTGACTGATTGTAGGCTCGCAGCTCAGTTTGGGACTGCTCGGGTTGCTTCTTGGTCAGCTTATTGTAGTCGTTAAGGGATAGTGTGCTGCATGTTGCTCCGGTATCAAGCTGAAATTTGATTGACTGCCTGGCCGTCTTATCTTCTGTCACAGCTAACACTTGTTCAAAATACTGCCTTTTCTTCTGGTTTGACTGAATGGTATACAGGCTGTCATTGCTGGAGAATTCATTATCATCGTCACTGCATGAGCTCTCTTCTAGTTGGTGTACGTCTTGTTTACCACTTCTAGTCTGCTTGTCTGGCTTCTGCTGAGGCTGGCTCGCCTTATGATCTTGACTAGTGGACATGCAAACTCTAGCGAAGTGATTCTTCTTGCTGCATTTACTGCAGACCTGCCCAAATGCTTTGCATTTTCCAGCGGCATGGCTGTCACCACAGTACTTGCATTCTGTGATCTGCCTCGGCTTTGAGTTGGACTTGTTTTGCTTCGTATAGTGGACGGTCTTAGTTGGCTCCATTTTGTGAAGCTGTCTAACTGCCATTTCACTTGTGCGACAAATGTTTATTGCTTTGTCTAGGTCTAGTTCTTTTTCTCTTAGAAGGCGTTCTCGGCTGTCACTGTTGTTAACCCCAAATACAATCCGTTCCCTTAACATTTCATTCTCAAGAGTAGTGTACTTGCATGTGGCGATGTGATCTCTGAGTCTGTTCAAGAAACGGTCAAAGCTTTCACTAGGCTCTTGGACGGTGCAAAAGTACAAGTACCTCTCATACATAATGTTCCTCTTGGACTGGAATTGCTACCTAATTTCTCCAGAATAGATGTGGGAGACTTTCGTTCATCATCGGTGAGGGGCAAATTCTTGTAAATTCTGTAGCAATCTTTGCCCATGACTGTCAAGAGAGTCGCTACCAAGATTGCATCCGATTTCTTGTTTAATTCCGTCGCGATAATATAGTTTTTCCATTAGTTTTTTAAATCTTACATTTAAGTACATTTAAGTGACTTTAAGAAATCTTTAAATGCTGTTATAAAGAACATTTAAGAACTTTCTTAAATGTAGTTAAAAGTAATATTTAATCAATTTTAAGGAATCTTAACATATTTAAATATCACCTTTAAACTGTTTTTAAATGTAATGAAATGTTCTAAAATAATATATTTAAGGGCATTTCGGGCAAGTCTAGGACCTTCCTAAATGTGGTTTAAAGTAATGTTTAATCAATTTTAAGGAATCTAAAACTGCTTAAATATCACCTTTAAACAGTTTTTAAATGTAATGAAATGTTCTAAAATAATAAATTTAAGGGCATTTCGGGCAAGTTAAATGTGTACTTAAATGTCAATTTTCGCGTTCTTTACAAAGGGGTATTAAATTTCTTATAAATTCTCAGGTTAATATTCTGTGGTTTCTGTGAGATGAAATAGCCTCATTTCACCAGAAAAGAACCCATTACAAATCATAGAAAGTCCGCAATACAAAACTTGCCTATCAAGAATTTTATTGACATAAACACTATTTTATAGAATTACAACCAATCAATGTTCTTATAATAATAAGTTTCTCTGTAGCAACTATAACACATTTACAATATGTTTGCGTGTTCTATGTTATATAAGTTCTAGAAAAGAAATTAACGATGACAAAAGGTTTTAAACTTTTGTTGGCTGTTAGACCTAACATAACATTCAAAATAGTAAATAAATAAATAAGCTCAGTAACAAGTTCATATTTTTTGGCTTTTCAAAATTGAATATTTGAAAATAGAACATTTCCGAATAACCCACAATGAGATCCGGCTAGCAGGTTATGTTTTACATTTTTGTTAAAATTGTTTTAAATGATTGTACTCTACCCGTGCTGTGAAGAATTTGTGTGCTAAATCTGACCGCGTAGATCTTTTTCGTAAACGCGTTGCTTAAAATATTTCATTAATTACGTTTTACTTCTTTTAACAAAAGGAATGTATCAATGCAAAGGAAATGACCAGTAAAGTCAGGCTTCATTCTTCTTTATTAAATTTCAAAAATATTAAAAAAGAATACAGTAACAAAAACAACACAACTTCAAAAACTCTCACAGTCTATGTCACAATTATAAAATATACATTGTTGTTGTATAATTACATGGCGTCGCTTGCGATCTTTTTCTGTTACTTTATCTTTTTTCGGATCTTGCAAAGTAGGAATGGATCCCTTTTTAGCATCCTTTTAAATTTCGGGGCATTCACGGGATCGAGAATTGGTCTCTCGAAGCACTCGTCGGCAAAGCAAAACGCCGCAAACGGCGGCGGTGCTTCCGACCACGAACTCCTTCCGTTTGATGCCGACGAATTGAGCCCATTTTTTTCTTTTTTCGGTGTCCCTAGGAAAGGCATGCATTGACACACCTTCCGTAGAATAGTTATTGAAGCAGCCCATGACTGCACAGGTACCTCCAGTTTTTTTAGACGATTTCCCAGACATTTTAACATGAAAGTACAATCCTTTCAAAACAATTTCGAGCGGCTCTACCAAGGTTGTGACGTCATAAGCCCGGCTTTGACCGAGCAAATCGTGAGACAGTTTGCAATGGCAAAATTATAGTAAAATGACAACTTCGCGGGTCTTTTGTAAAATCCTAAAATATGTTTTAAACGCCATTTCTTAGGTAATTGTCTTTCTATAAACATTAATAAGCGGGAAAGAACAAGTTATTCTTCAGTTCAGCATTTCACAGCACAAGACAGTGGCTGCAAAGAAAGTGGGTTTTGCATAAATCTGGCTTTTGAAAAATGTGCGAACTGCCCCATACCAATCTAAAAGAATATAGATTTAACCCTTGCAATTGAATGACCAACCAATCTATGAGCTCGAGCACTTTACTTCTTCTTGAGAACCTCTAGTCTTTTTTTTATAATGAGCCACATATGAAGAAAACGCGTTGTCGTTGTGAGGGACTGGTACCGAGGACTCTTTTCAGATACTTTTTCCATTGACCTAAGATGGTCAAAGTCACTGTTTTTTTCTTCTGATTACAAGTCATAATGTTTACGAGGCACCTGCGGTACGGCAACCTTAAAAATGACGAAAATCATGCAGTTTTTTCCAAATAAAGGCAAAAACGACAATTTTTGGCAAAATTTTCTTGAAATGGGAGAACATGAGTTCTCCTGAATGAGCATAAAGGGCATTATGATTAGTCGGAGATTTGAAGTGAGCAATTACGGGATGCAACTAGCCTCCGTAGCAAGCGTTTCTGTGGAGTTTCAGCAGGAATAGAGAGCGAGCGAGGAATATGGCCGCGCAAAGAATGGGGCGAGCGCAAAAAAAAAGAGAAGAGAAGGAGGAGGGGGAGAGGGAGGGGGAAGAAGGAAACGCTTGCCAGCTCTTATTGTCTTTTTGGCTCACAGTGAAGAGTCTGCGATCATTTTCCGATCGCAGAATTCGAGGCTTCTGATTGGCGGCAAACGCCGACATTTCGAAGATTCAGACTCACAATTTCTCAAAATAGCCTTGCACAAGGATCCACTGAAAGATGTTTTATTGACTGAGACAGGGATGCGTTATACAAGCAGCTATTGGGTGGAGAAAATTCGTTAGCCGTTTTGTCGATTGGTCCTAGCAAGGATATGTTCAAAGGAAGACAACATGCGTGTTAGTCGTACGCGCCGTCAAGGTTGCTGGAATCGTGACGTTTGAGTTGGATTGGAACTTTTTTACAGCTTGCAGTTTGGCTCTTTCCTTGTCTATGTAAATTTATGGTAGGTTTCCGAGCCGCGTGCATATAGAATGATGTTGAGATCGCCTAGTAAACTCTGCATGTGTGTGTTCGCTTCAAAATTGGCTTCTATAAAGGGGCCCCTATAAACAACACATGACAACCCAAATTGCGCCCAATGTGATAATGAAAGTCGCATTTGCAAACTTTGTAATTCTAAGTTTGATTAAAAGAAAAACAATTTACATTTCGCACATTTATAATCTGCAAACCCTGAACCCAAAATGAGATCGGAGGGAGGTTTTGGGGGGAACTAAGTTTGGCAGCTGTTTTGAATTATACACGCTTGTCAAGGTTTGTCACTTGGAGGCGAAACCGTTCAAGCGTGACGGGTGATCCCAAGGGCGTTTGCCAAAAAGACAACGAGTGCTGGCAAGCGTTTCCTTCTTCCCCCTCCCCCTTCCTCTTCTTTTTTTTTTTTTTTTTTTTTTTTGCGCTCGCCCCATTTTTCGCTCGGCCATATTCCTCGCTCGATCTCTATTCCTGCTGAAACTCCACAGAAACGCTTGCTACGCAGGCTAGGATGCAACAGACTAAGAAAGCCCCCCCCCCCTCCCCCACCCCCTTTTCAGTCTGCTTGTACTTTCTAGAAAGCCTTCTCTGAGAGAATCGAAGTATCAAATATTTGGGGTCGATTTGATATAAATGTTTACAAATGCGAATATCTCGTTCGATCTGGCCTGAGATGGCACGCTGAGGACGGCCTTCCGAATAAAAATTTCCAAATAAGAATTTTAAAAACACTCAAAACACTCTCACACAAAATTATTTTTATTTTATTTTCATTGTTTTTATTTATTCTTTTTTTTTTTATTGTCCGTGATCCGTCCTCCCGGAGGAAGGAAAATTTTTGTTTATTGGTGAATTTTGATTAAAATACATTCAAAAAGTGGCACAGCGCGGTAGCATAATTTTCTTTGCCCTTCCTTTATTGTTATTTTTTAATTATCATTCACAGCATGCCTAAAGAAAGAACGAGATAAGAAAAGAAATAGGAAAAGAGATGATATGTAATTAAGTTCTAGTCTAGAAGAAAAGAGATTATACAGCCGTTTGACAAAAGGTTTTCATCAACCGGCTTTGCGACTACGCGACAAGCCCGCATGTAAGCATTGGTAAAAACCACTGAAGCGCCTAGCTGCATATATTAGCCACCGCTACACCGTCTAAGTCTGAAATTATGCGTGGCTAATATATGCAGCTAAGCGCTTCAGTGGTTTTTACCCATGCTTACATGCGGGCTTGTCGCGTAAGCCGCAAAGCCGGTTGACGACAACCTTTTGTCAAACCACTGTATGTAATGAACTTCTAGTCTATCGCCAGGTGGATTTAGTATTTTGTTTTGATAACACTTTCTCGATATTTCCCTTTTGTTTACCATCCGTTTTGATCTTTGCTTCGCTGAAGAGAATTATCTCAAAATTATCCTAAACGTGTCGGAACAGTACAATAGACAAATAGAAGGCCAAGTTGTTTACGAACTATCATTAAAAATAATATTGTTAAAAGAGAAAAAAGTGGATAGGGAAAAGAGGAGAAATATCGACACGCAAGGCCCTCATATTTTTCACTTCTCTGTCCGTGTAAATGTAACTTTATACCATATATGGCTGTTGTGTACACTCGAAAATAATAAAGAGAGCCCCATACGGTGTGCTCCAATGTAAAAATAGACAAACTCTAAGTAAAGTATTGTACAGTGTTGCCAGGGTTTCACTAACTTTTTTGTTAATATGAAGAGATTGCGAAGTTGTGTTTATGAGTTCCAAACATCTGACATCTCGACGGAGGAGAAGCCGTAGTGAAAAGTTGCTGCGCCTAAGATAAACAGTTACAAATTTCCACCTTTCGTTTATTCACTCGAATACTGAGTGAGCAGAAATCATGAAAATGCTTTTAAAGGTAAGAAAACGCACAACCTGTCGCAACCTAAGATACCAAAAACTTCCTGAAAGAAAATATTGTTTAGGTCTAGCTTATTCATAGGAGTCCCTGTTTTTAGGGGAAAAAAACTTTTTTGAATACAATTTTTGAATGCATAATACATACTGTTTCCTAAATAAGGACATCAAATGAAATACTTGTTATATCAGTGAGTTTCCTCGATGCAGGCTTTTCACTAGCAAAGGAAACGGTGTCGTCAGACTGCTTACGTGCGTAAGAAAACCAGACAAAAGTGGAGAAGAATGAAGAGGAACCGTTCTGTTCTTTCCTTTTTCCTTTGCCTTTCCTCTTATTCCTTACCCGCTTGAATCGTCTTCGCGTCAATTCCTTCTCCCTATTCGCTCAGGACACTACTTAAAACAATTCGTTTCTGGTCGCGGTTTCTCCTTCGAGAGCATGCGGGCGGTTTTTATTTGTTTAATTTCTTTTTTATATTTTCTTCTACCCTCAAAATTAGGCTTTGAAGCTATATTATAGAGACTGTCCGGTATGGAAACCCGAGTTCATCATCATGCCAATTCTCCCCCTTCTCTTTTGTAGAAATAACGTGTAATATGTTGCGACACTTTTGCGCGGAGAAAAATGACTACTGCAATCAAATGCACCATTGCGACACTTTTTCGTTAAGTGAAATGGTTTTCGAGCAAACTTTCGATGTATGGCGTGATTAAATGTTTTGCCATTTTCTTGCTATCGTAGAACGCAATACTCAAAACAAGCGTGATATTAGAGGTTTTAAAGAGAAATACGACGATATCTTTTTATGTGGGCTAATACTAAACCATGAAAATGGGCCTTTAAGCTTTTCCTTTTACGACCAAACGCAATGCCTGTAGTACCTATGACCCTTCACTAGGTTCGATTCCTAAAACCATTCTGAGCCAATCAGAGTCTCGCTTTGTGCACTTCCCTGGCTATCCTCTGGACGAAAACCAGACAGTGTCGCGACAGAAAGCCAGGCAACTGCACTAGGCGAGAGATGGCAAGAATCGATTGGCTTAGAATAATATGACTGGCGGAACAGAAAATCCCAAAAGAACAAAAACAAATCGATTTTTTGAAAATGCGGCGTCGCAATACAACGGATTCGAGAGTAAGTTGAGTTTGTTGGTTCTCGCCTTTACTCCGATTGGTTTCTCAGTTCGGTTTTCGTCCCCTCACAAAACCCAATAGTTTCGTGTCTCATCCGCGACATAACAACATAACATCAACACGACAAAGAAAAAGCATGTTTTTATTAGTATGTTTTTTTTTTCGCTTATGTCGTTAATGTCGAGTAAAAAGCATCAGGGCTGTTTAAATATGTGTTTCCATTCAGAAAAAAAAACTCTGGATTTGCGTGGATTCTCGTGTCATTTAATGTACTGCAATCATTTTACAGACCCATTTTCAAATCTGCTATTGACGACAAATGGGTTATCGTAGAGTACGATAAAATTTTCTAGCATTTCCTGGTTCAAGAGGAAATTTCTTTGAAATAAAAAATAACCCCCGAGATCATTCTGCTTTTTATAACGAAGTTGAGTTAAATCAAATATTGTAATAAGTTGTTTAATTGATAATACTAAAATGATTATAATACCACCAAAATCTTAATCAAAATTCTAACAATCTCATTCTTATATCTTTTTATTGCCCTTCAAACACCTGAAGAGTTTTTGTAGAGAAATAGTCATGACGCATTTTAATAATTCCGAAAAATAAACAAAGTTTTATTGCAACAAAATATTTACGAGGTTTTTTTAATTCCATTTGCAGGAGATTTTTGCCTTCATGATGATCTTATTGGGGACAAAAATTCTGACGATAAACGGAGGTCAGTACTTATTCGTCAGCAAAAACAAAAAGCCACAATTCTTCAATCTTGAAAAAAGAGTTTTCATACGAAAATAATCTCATATATATGTATTATCAAGCGATTATTGTCTGGATGGCGCGACAAGGGAAGATAATATATTGAGCAGAAAAGGTGCTGGATCTGTCTTATGCACGAAGCCAGGATTTGCTGAGGTCATAGATATTACCAAAATCACCTAAAATTTGGTAATTTCTCGTAGTAAGAAAAGACCGCTTTTTGGCAGCTGACCTCGCGCCCTTTGCCCATCCTCATGTGTCCTTCTATCTAATGACTTCTCGAGGCTTTTTGAACTAAATATAAAGGCTTTTACTATCCCTTTAGAGGTTAATTTTCACCTCCCCCCCTTTCTCCCAAGCCCCCTCTTCCCATAACCTAAAGTCACTATTGCTTTCAGTTGCATAACTCAAGCTCCTTGAGCATATTTGCGGCTTACATTGCTTTGCCGTTTTTTTTTGTTTTTTTGTTTTGGAAGGAAACATAGCTCTCCGTCAGCCCACTGCTTCATTGAATATACGGGAAGGCACAGCGCTTCCAGGACTTGCTAATGACGGAGACAAAGACTCTAAATTAAAATCTCCAGACAACAGTTTCCGGTGTTTTGCAAGTGTGTCTGATCCTACTCATGGGGGGTGGTGGCGAGTTGACCTTGGGCGGACATATGTGGTCGACGAGGTTTTTCTTATATCGAGGACGGATTGCTGCCCGAATAGACTGGCGGGACTTGAGATCAGAGTGGGTGAGTGTGACTTGTATAGAAAATCTCTCTTGGGCTTGAAATTATGTCACGACAAGAGTAAAAGAAAACAATGAAATATTAAAAAGCCAGATGCTGCACATTGTTTTTGAGATTCACCCTTGACCTCGAAATCATTATAGTAAACTCTATAGTAAATAAGACTCCGGACTGTGAACTTAGTACCCAGTTGTGTAAAGGATAAATCCCGTAAATGTGATAGACGCGGCTTGCGTCGTCCAGGAAAACACTGTTACGAAAGCTAGTACGTGACCTTATATTCTTCCAGTGCCATTACCCTACCACAACCCCCTCCCCCGGTGGGGAACTCTCGAGAGGGAGCCGGTTCTACAAAGAGTTAATTCGGAAATTTCGGTTTTCGGGGTTTTGGAATTCCTGTGGCGAGCTAAAAAGCCACAGGACTCCCAAAACCCCGAAAACGATCATTACCCCGAAAACACACAGGAGAGCCGGCTCGCTACTCTCTAGTTTTTGCTCGCCACAGGATTCCCAAATCCCCGAAAACGATGATTACCCCGAAAACACACAGGAGAGCCGGCTCGCTACTCTCTAGTTTTTGCTCGCCACAGGATTCCCAAAACCCCGAAAACGATGATTACCCCGAAAACACACAGGAGAGCCGGCTCGCTACTCTCTAGTTTTTGCTCGCCACAGGATTCCGAAAACCCCGAAAACGATGATTACCCCGAAAACACACAGGAGAGTCGGCTCGCAGGCTAGGGGTGTTGAAGGATTTTTCCGATTTTGCTCTCTATCTCTCCGACGATCACCCCCGTCTGTTTAATCATAGTCGGGCACTAGCCCTCTCATCCGTCTGTCAAAAATCCCCAGCCATTGTACCAAGTAAATATGACTTGTACACTAACCTTCAAAATAAAGAAATGAATTAATGAAACAATTGATTGAGCAATAAATTAATGAATCAACAGATAAATTAATGAATGGTTCAATTAAATAGGAGACAGCTTGGTGAATAACGGAATAGAGAACCCTATGTGTGGACGTAATATCACCACGGGACCGATCGACAAGCCCATCTACTGCGTGCCGGGTCTGCGAGGTCGCTATGTCGTACTCTACATCCCCGGGGCGAACAACAGACTTGAGATATGCGAAGTCATGGTAAACCGGAACCCGACAGGTAAGAAAGCTCCCAGAGAGGGAGGGTTGGGGAATCCGGGGACTGCGAGGTCGCTATGTCGTACTATTCATCCCTGGGGCGAACAGCACTCTTGAACCCGGGCGGTAAGAAAGATCACTAGGGAGGGAAGGGTGGGGAAGAGCTATGAGAGGTCTTGTTGATTCGTCCCTTCCTCTCCTATCATCGGGAACTTAACAGCAACGCCCTACTTGTCATTTTCTTATTATTGCTAGGAAAATTGGGCGGGGGACACGTGCCCCCTGTGCCCCATCCCCTGCTACAACCCCGTAATGCTTCTCTATCGTGCTCCCCCCCGTAGGGCTGCTGCAGCTCTGCTAAAATATCTATGAATATAAAAACAGAGAATCAAATACTTTCCTTTTCGCGATTCTAGTGAATCATGCATTGAACCAATCTACGAGCCAGTCTTCGACAATTTTTAATGCTTATGATAAGCGAGCAGTTGACGGCAACCTTGACGGAAGATTTCAACAATACAGCTGTACTCATACCCAGGATAAAGCCAATCCGTGGTGGAGAGTGGACCTGGGCACTAGACAAGCGGTCTCTGAAGTGTTTCTTGTGAACCGAGTGGAAAACCCAGAGAGACTAAACAATGTAGAGGTCAGAGTTGGTGAGTAATAATACCCCATATAGACTAAAAAACGTAGAGGTCAGAGTTGGTAAGTAGTAATACCCCATATAGACTAAACAACGTAGAGGTCAGAGATGGTGAGTAGTAATACCCCATATAGACTAAACAACGTAGAGGACAGAGATGGTGAGTATTAATACCGCATATAGACTAAACAACGTAGAGGACAGAGATGGTGAGTAGTAATACCCCATATAGACTAAACAACGTAGAGGACAGAGATGGTGAGTATTAATACCTCATATAGACTAAAAAACGTAGAGGTCAGAGTTGGTAAGTAGTAATACCACATATACACTAAACAACGTAGAGGTCAGAGATGGTGAGTAGTAATATCCCATATAGACTAAACAACGTAGAGGTCAGAGTTGGTGAATAGTAGTAATACCCCATATAGACTACACAACGTAGAGGTCAGAGATGGTGAGTAGTAATGTCCCATATAGACTAAACAACGTAGAGGACAGAGATGGTGAGTAGTAATACCCCATATAGACTACACAACGTAGAGGTCAGAGATGGTGAGTAGTAATACCCCATATAGATTACACAACGTAGAGGTCAGAGATGGTGAGTAGTAATGTCCCATATAGACTAAACAACGTAGAGGACAGAGATGGTGAGTATTAATACCCCATATAGACTAAACAACGTAGAGGACAGAGATGGTGAGTATTAATACCCCATATAGACTAAACAACGTAGAGGACAGAGATGGTGAGTAGTAATGTCCCATATAGACTAAACAACGTAGAGGACAGAGATGGTGAGTATTAATACCCCATATAGACTAAACAACGTAGAGGTCAGAGGTGGTGAGTAGTAATACCCCATATAGACTACACAACGTAGAGGTTAGAGATGGTGAGTAGTAATGTCCCATATAGACTAAACAACGTAGAGGACAGAGATGGTGAGTAGTAATACCCCATATAGACTAAACAACGTAGAGGACAGAGATGGTGAGTATTAATACCCCATATAGACTAAACAACGTAGAGGACAGAGATGGTGAGTAGTAATACCCCATATAGACTACACAACGTAGAGGTCAGAGATGGTGAGTAGTAATACCCCATATAGACTACACAACGTAGAGGTCAGAGATGGTGAGTAGTAATGTCCCATATAGACTAAACAACGTAGAGGACAGAGATGGTGAGTATTAATACCCCATATAGACTAAACAACGTAGAGGACAGAGATGGTGAGTAGTAATGTCCCATATAGACTAAACAACGTAGAGGACAGAGATGGTGAGTATTAATACCCCATATAGACTAAACAACGTAGAGGTCAGAGATGGTGAGTAGTAATGTCCCATATAGACTAAACAACGTAGAGGACAGAGATGGTGAGTATTAATACCCCATATAGACTAAACAACGTAGAGGTCAGAGATGGTGAGTAGTAATACCCCATATAGACTACACAACGTAGAGGTTAGAGATGGTGAGTAGTAATGTCCCATATAGACTAAACAACGTAGAAGACAGAGATGGTGAGTAGTAATGCCCCATATAGACTAAACAACGTAGAGGACAGAGATGGTGAGTATTAATACCCCATATAGACTAAACAACGTAGAGGACAGAGATGGTGAGTAGTAATACCCCATATAGACTAAACAACGTAGAGGACAGAGATGGTGAGTATTAATACCCCATATAATTAAAGTTTGTCATGTTTATGGTCCAATATAGATTTTTGAAAAGTGTAAATTTAAGTGCCATGGAAGAGTGCAGGTAGTGAATTGATTTAATTGCTCATTATAAATGCCACTTTCGCCCTCGCTCTTTATGACTTTATCATCTATACAAACATCCTCTCTTACTCTTCATCAACCCTACAATCGAACACCTTTGATACTATCTAACTTACGAAACTATCCGATCCTGACACAGCTCTGGTTCTAATTCCTCTCCTCTGCCCACTCTTGCCAAGTACGAACAGCCCACACCGTGTTCGTTTTCGTGTTCTCCGGGATCCTCTCGTCCTTTCTCTTCTCAACTTCTTCACTTAGAATCGTTCTCGTAATAATATACCTATTTCAAAAAACTTTGTCAGTGCGAAACGGCAAATGGCGATTGGCAAATGGCAGTTCTAGGACCGAAAGGAACCATGGGTCTCATTAAATCTCTACTAAATGCTGAAAAATATAAATAAATCAAACAATTATCCATTAAAGATCATCAATGTATGTCTCTGACATTGCTAGACTTTATTTAACACCTTTAATTTTACGAATGATTAGTACCCAGAAGCACCGTTCGGGCTTAGAACAGCCATTTACTATTTGCCATTCGCCATTTGCAGTGACAACCTTTTTTGAAATAGGTGTATATAGATTTAGGCACTGCCTAAAAACGGAGCCAGCGTGACTTTTTTTCAGCATTAACTTGTGTAGAACCCCCCTTCCCTGTACTTTTATTATGCATCATGTTCCACCACCCACAAAAACGGCACCATATGTAAAACATATAAAGATTGCATGTTCCATAAATACTGCAATTACTATTAAAATGTGTCCCCCCAATCCTCCTGGGGAATACCTAGAACAAATGTTTTTTTTGTTCTAGGTAAAAAAGTATTTATTGTCATTACTAAGGATATTATTAACTATACTTTACTTAGACAATAGACAACTGATACAGCAAAATTAGCAAAATAAATTTATGCTTTGATTAACAGGGAAGGCTTTCAGGTGTGAAGGGAGGTCATAATTATTTTAAAATGAGGATCAATTAAAGTTCCTCACAAAAAACTGGGTGCTTTTTTATTCTCTTCAAAATTAAAAACAATAAACAAATACATATCAAATTCCTATACATTAATAAGTATATCAGCAAATCACACTATCATAGTGGATTTGAGGTAAAAGTACTCATTCCCTGCCTGTACTGTCCCAATTCCTTTTACTTCTTTAAATTACTTTACTTAACTTGCAAAGATAGGGCTTTATCATTTAGTCTTTCTCTTGTGTAAGTTTTAAAGTAAGCAATTCAAATATTGGAAAAATATCTTTATTAACCTTCTCTCTTGTATTCCAACATATTTGAAAAAATTCTGAGTACATTATTTTATTATACAGTTAAGAACCACATATAAGAACCTAGTATGAACCTGTTAACCTAAAATTATCAAATTAGAATCCTTTTTACAAGCATCTTTTTAGCCTATAATTTGAAATAGGTTGAATTAGGAAAATTGATTTCTAAATAGTTTTAAATAATATGATCTTAAGGGATCATATAGGAGACATGTTTTTGTTTTTTTATGATTAACTTACTACCTCAGTGAGTCATTGTAATAGCAAGAGACTATTTATGAACCTAAATAGCCTAAATGTCACTAACCACACATTATACAAAAACCTGTCAGGCTAACTTGGAAAAAAATAGGTTTTCTACTTTTATAACTCTGGTTCATTTTTTTAGAACAATTTTTCCATTAAAATATTATCTTACTTTTTGTTACTTTATATTTGTTTATTTTTTTGGTGACCTACATTAAATACCAATGCCTTATATGCCTGCACTGGGTCATGCCTCTTTACCAGCAGCTTGTGTCTCAGCTTGATTTCAGAATCTCGCTGAGATTAACCTAAAGAAGTTTGGAGAAAAGCATTTAAGAAAAAAACCTGGTAATTTCCTTACAATACAAATGTTATACCACAAAAACCTAATTCATAAAACCTAAAACTAAAAATAGGATACACATATTATACCACAAAAAACTAATTCATAAAACTAAAAATAGTCCCAACTAAAACTCTCTAAAATGATACCCATTACAGAAAACTAACATATGAACTTTGCTGTCTCATAAAGCTCTATGATCTGATGAGCCAGAAGTTGAAAGAGCTTTTATAGGAGAAGCTGCAGAGGGAAAAAAACCATTGCTTTTGAGCAAATTTTTCCTCTGTCTTGGCTTTCTATGAAACCTGAATTTTACTTTTGGATCACATTATATTGTGACATGAGAAAAAAAAGTTTTTTAAGGTTTGTAAGAAAACATTGAGGTACCCATGGTTAGGTGGTATAAAAAAAGGCATATTTTTAGGTAATAACAGATCCTCAAGGTCCACATATAAAAGTGCACCTTTTTTTTTAATCAAAACAGAATTCCAGAATAGTTGATTTAAATTTCAAGTGTTTATCAAACATATGTTGTTTTTCAACAATTACTAATACTTAGGGTTTTAGGAGACCAGCTCTCAATTTCTTTAGGTTTTAGGAAACCAGTTGGGGGGGACTGGGGGATTTCAGTGGAACAATTGGGGGGCGTGAATCGCCCCTCCGGGCCTCCCAGCCCCGTCTTAGGCCTGGGAGGGGCCCATCGCCACTCCGACCCCCCCCCCCCCCAGCCCCCCCGTTCCAGCAGGCTGGGGACTTTCGGTGACACGTTTCGCGTAGATTAATAATTAATCTACGTCGGGGCCACTTCGCGTAGATGGATACTTAGCAGAAGTAAGTCTATGCAAAACACACTCCGCGTAGATGGGTAATTAGCGATGGTTAGTCTATGTCGGGGACGCCAGTGCCTGGCCTGAGGGCCGTGAAAACGAGGAACGTGGATTGGGCCGCCAACCTACGGAGCGCGGTACAACCGTTTTTCGGCCGTAAATTCAAAGCCGCTGGCGTGGCGTTTAAACCTGAGTTTTACTCGAACACCTCGCTCCCGAACTCCTCGCGAATTTCTCGCAGCCTCTTTTTCATCTTTTCGCGTGTCTCCAGGGAGGGCCCTTTCCTGCTTTTTTTCTCACGCGGTGCGAGGCCGTCTCGAGCTCTGATAGCGGCCGGTTGTTACTGAAAGTTTACAGCCAAGCATTTTAGACCTAATTTCGTGTTGGAGTCGAGCCGCCATTTCGGATAATTGAGCTTGGTACTTCATGGCATACGTTTTTAAGAACTTTCTGACTCGCACTCTAATAAATAAAGCTGTTATGAAGTATCATGGCTATATTTTTCCAATAATGCAGTTCGAACCCCCAAGGACTTTCAATTAGACATCCGTCTGTCCTGTGGTATACCGAGCGTTCGAAGGATGAAGTGCGGAAAAGATTACTGCGGGTGGCTAAGGATCGACCACGCAAACACGTGCGGCCAGAGGTGCATGGACACCTACTGCAAGGTGCACCTCCAAAGGCTCCTTAAGGGCAGCCCCCTCCCCGTGCCGTGCAGGATCTGCGGCATAGGGACTCAGTCGGAGACGCGGTTGTGCCGCCCCTGCGGAGCGAATCGTGAAGGGCAGAGGATGCGCGGCATCGAGAGGCGCGCTCGGGGATGGTTCGCACTCGTCCTGTCTGACATCGCAGCCCGCGGTGCGGGCGATTAGAGACCGGGTGGCGCAAGGCATACGCTCGTCCTGTCTGACATCGCGGCCCGCGATACGGGCGATTAGAGACTGGGTGGCACAGGCACACCCAAACACTCGTCCCGCCGGCTGTGACAAGGGCGATTAGAGACTGGGTGGCACAAGGTGCACCCAAACACTCGTCCCGCCGGTTGTGATTCGGGCAGTTAGAGACTGGGTGGCACAAGGTGTGCCCAAACATGGACGCTTACATAGAGGAGGTTCTCAATAGCATGCGTGACAAAGAGGCGCCCGCCGTACTGGTAGGGCTGGTCCAGAACATCCTGGACGAGGACATCCCCGACGATGTCAAACGCAAGCTGCTTAAGCCGCTCATGGCGGCGAGCTCGCGGCCAGAGGAAGTCTGGCGCGAGTTCGACCCATTGTTTCTGGAACGGCGGCAAGAGGGCCCAGAGGGCTTAGACCCCGAGGAGTACTATTCTATCTTCGTCGGCGGCGCCCATCTTCGGTTCCCAAGCGTGGATGCCACTCTTCGGGGCCAAGACATAAGCGCCGGTGTTTACCAGGAGATACGAGATCTTGGTGGAGCAGGTGTCATTGCCCTAAAGCCGGTTATGCGGGGGCCTGATATTAATGACGACGGCTCGGTGTGGTGGGTCTCGCACGAGCGAGAGTCTCTGAGGGCAAACGCAGTGCTGCCGCTGGTGCTCGAGATGGTAGACCCCGACCGGCGTTACGGACTCTTCACGGTCGTTGGTAAGGCCCCCGCAGAGCCATTGGCGCCGATCACGGAGGAGGAAGGACGCTCGGAGCACAAGATTTGTGGGTCGTTAGTCAAAAGAGGGGACCAAATCGCAGTCGGCGCCCTGGAAGGCATCGATGCGGGCATTTGGGAGAAACGGCGAGAGTACCTTGTCTACGTGAGATACGAGCTTCGCCCTTTACCTGAGCAAAATGGGGAGCCTGGGCCAATGTTTGAGCAAGAGGGGAGTGACGCCTTCGCTAACTGTGTTGTGAGCTATGTTGCCGACTTCTTGAGGAATCGCGGCACCTCGCGCTCCCTTGGTCTAACCAAGACACGAGGCAAGATCCTCGAGCGATATGACAAGAAGCTGGCCACTACGGGATGCACCAAAGAAGACCTCTTTGAGATGGAAAGCTCGAGATAAAGCTGGTAGCCGTGGACGCCCTGGGAAACGTTATGTGGGACTCGGGGAAGTGCCCCACACAAATCCGCATCCCTTGCCACAATAACCACGCCTGGGCGGAGCTTCCGACTGAACCACCTGCGATCGCGAGCGTCCACGGCCTAGACTTCGAGGCTGAGGGGGAGCTTCGTTCGATATGTCAGGAGAAGGCAGCGCTTCGCGCTACCAGTGCCGCCGCAAAAACGCGCGAGGCAAAAGTGCGAGAGGTGCTTATTCTCTTTATAAACAGGGCGATCCCCAGAAGCACGAGGACCTGGCTGTGTGGGCGCGTTATAGTCACGCACGAAGGCAAACTGTACCGATCGGGACAAGACGGATGGGCCATCGACAGGGCGTTTACAGACGAGACTGGACCTCAATGGCTCCCTGATGACCACCCAGCCTACCAAGAGTACACCGAAGCTACGCACTCGATGGGCGGTGCAATAGGGTATCGCTTCAAGAAGTGGACCCAAAGAGAGAACATCAGGCCAACGCCTCTTAAATACAGGGACGTCTGGCGAGCTGCGCAGGTTGAGTCCAAAGTGTGGAATAGCAAGGAAAACTTAGGGGCGCAGCCTCATGCGCACGTCGACATGCGTACGGCGTACCTAGGATGCGAGGACAGTGTCTTCGGTATTGATTTGGTACGGAAATACGGCTTCCCTACGAACGTGTATCGTATCGCGGATGTTGTGGGACGGCCATTGAGCGAGGTTCTTCAACTAACCGGGGCCATTCAGCTGACCGAGTGGGAGTTCTCTGAGGCCTGCCACCCCTACACTTCCGGGAGGGTGGGGCAGTACTTGGAGCAAAACGAGGGCTGGGTCACCACGCCGGAGCTCAAGGACCTGTTAGACTCGGGTGACCTTGTCATGGCCACGGCGAGGGAGGTGTTGTATAGAGTCGGAAAAAAGGACTCCATCAAGTTCCCCCACTCCATCGCGTGCCGCCCCGGCGGCGAAGACTCGCAGTACCCTGAGGGTCGAGATCTCGCTGTCCGTTACGTAGGCAAGTGCGCTCGCCATGGCGACGAGTCCTCGATCGTAGTCCGCGACCGTGAAGAAGCCGCGTATCTGACAAACCTCCTTGCGGGCACCGACCACTTACTTAACTTCGAGCATGCCGACGGGGCTCATCTGATCCAATACAAAGACGGTGTCCGGCGCTCACAAATGGTACCATATCAGGGCCTTCATCTTGGCGTACACAAACATAGCGTTGCGACGCATGTTAAGGCGGATCCCTCGCGAAGACGTCCTCCGAGTGTGCACAGATGCCATATACGCAAAGGCGGTGCCCAGTGGTGTAAAGCTCGTGGAGCGAAATCCGAGGTATGGAGAGTGGCGCCACAAGAAGCCTGTGTACAAGTGGCAACCCGAAGCGGCTTTGGGTCCGAAGAAGTCGGGGAGCTTGGCTAGGGAGCCAAGCACTGCGCCGAGCCTGCCGTGCGATCTAGTGGCCGCAACCTCTGCAAAGATGTATCTAGCCGGCCATGGAGGATCGGGGAAGACCGAGTGGGCGGTGAGCATGTCCCTCGGCCGCAACGTTGTGGTGCTCACCCCCGAGAACGACCTCGCCCACGACCATCGCAACAACCCGCGCATCCTCTGCATACCAGAGGAGAAGCCGATAGAGGAGTGGAGACCTTCCGAGCTGGGGCACAAACTCGACCGTCTCGCAGAAGTAATCATCATTGACGAGTGCTGTAAGGTACAGACTAAAGTGCTACGCGCCATCCTAGGGTATCTCGCCACGCGGCCGTGTCAGGTAGTGTGTTGTGGCGACTATGGGCAGGTCGCGCCCTGGGGAGATAAAGAGGGGCCTCACGATATGCTCAAGGAGTGGGCACAAGGGAACATCCGCTGGTTCGAGTCCGACTACCGCTGCCTGTGTGAAGACTGCGGAAAGCCGTACATACGACTGCGGCTCTGCCGCGCCCTCCTCCAGGCTGCACGACATAAAGGGCCGAATTTGGTGAAGGTCGACGCGTACAAAGGCACGGTAGTCGAGGTTCCTCTCGACGCGGTCCTTAACGGGCTTCCCCTCGAGTGGAAATACGCGGGCTGGGGTACAGTCCACCGGATGCAGGGCAAGACTATCCAGACTCCAAGACGTTTGTTTATCATAGACCACAGCTTAGAGGGCTGGATCACGAATGCTGTATACACCGGCATCTCCCGCGTGCGGCGCGCCGACCAGATAGTCCGCGTGATCCCCCCCGATAACACCCCCGGTGCCTTGGTTCCCACAGGACTGCAGGCTACGCCCAGTAAAGAGCTCATTATAGCGCGAATCAAGCGATACGCTATAGACGACAGGCAAAAGGGTTGCACAAAGTACACGGGACCACACAACGTTCTGACGGTAGACCACGTACTCGGCATGATTGCTGACGGGAAAAAGGGGTACACCAAGAGTCATCCCCAATGCTTAAGTATCGACCGGCTGGACGACAGTCAGGGTCACTACAAGTGGAATGTCAGACTCACGTGCCTCAGCTGCAATAGAAGGCACAAGCGCTGATCACGCTAGCGTGGCGCTAGCGTCACGCTAGCGTCACGCTAGCGTCACGCTACGCAACTGCGAACGCGTGAAGCCGTGCTTAGAGTACGCCGTGTAATACAACACTGGCTGTCCGGGCTCCATGACCCTCTTTAGTATTGGGTATGCCTTGCTTGTCCACCACGGGTCCGTCGCTCGCCGTCGGCCCTTGTCCTGAACGTCTTCCTCGTTTACGGCGATGTACACCTCCGTTCCGACCTCTAAGGGGACCTCTAGGGAGGGGCTTTTCGGCTTTGAGAGGCACGCGCCTCAGCTTTATAGCGTCTTTAGGCGCAAAGCCAGTCATGCGAGTCTTCGTTGCGTTCATGTCCGAGATGACGATTGGCAAAGCAGTAACCCACTCGCGGTTCGTCTCGCCGGATGCAAGCTCCTTCGAGTACTGCGCACGAAATAGGCGCTGTGCCAGCCAGCGATGGAAAGACTCGGCGAAGGCTTGGCTCCTGTGGTGCCCTGGCTCGGCCCGTCGGACCTCCACCCCGTGGTCTGGAGCTTTGTGGTAGCACCCTTGAACTCCGTGCCGTCATCAACCATGAGGAATTTAGGCCATGTGAGAGGTCCCTCTGCATAGATGTCAGCGAGTTCGCGGGAGACGACGGCCGCGCTCTTAGTCCTCAGTGGGCGGGCGGCTTTATATCGTGAAACAACGTCAACGACAGTCAGGGCATACTTGCACCCGCGGTCGGTTGGCAAGAATAGCAGGTCCGACTGGTGGATACGGTTTGGTATCTGCTCCGAGAAGTAGGCGTAGGTAGTCGGAGGAGGGGATGTCTGTGTGTAGCCCCCGACGGGCTGCGAGCTTACCCACCTGCGCACTCGATCTATGGAGGCTGAGCCCTTGGGAAGTTTGGCATGCAGAGCGGTCACTCCCTGGAAGCCACCTCTGGCGTAGTATATGGGACGAAGGAACGCATCGAGTTCTTCGTCGGACATGCGCTTCGCCGCCATTACGTGTCGGCAATAATGTATCGCGATACATCTCCAACAGGCGGTTGCCGCCTGCTCGGGCAGTGCCGCGCGAAGCTCTCGGTCTTTCTGAAGCTGGTCTGCAATCATCTTATACGCATGCGCGTATGCGCAGCATGGAAAAAGGCCGCCTAGATGCAGCGCCGGAACGGCAGCTACATCACAGCAAGCGGCTGGCTGCGTAGCCGATGGCGAGAGCGCCGGCGCCAAAGTACGCCAACTCGGCGTTTTTCTGCGTTTTGCTGGGGATGTAATAGTCGGACAGCTCAGGAGCCCGCATCGATTCCAGGGATTGTTTTGGCCGGGTCTGGTTGTAGAGTTTGAGCGCGTAGTCAGTGTCGGTGAAGTTTTGCTTTGCGAGGGACCCTCTCTCGCGACTTTGAGCTTGCCAATCGAGGATTTTTTGTCGCCGCTGTTGGTAGCGTCCATAGTCTTGTTGGTATTTCTCTAGGGCCTTGTCGTGCCTCTCCTTCTCAGCTAAGGCAGGGCTCTCATCGTTCGACAGAAACTTTGCGAAGTAGTTGCCACCAACGAATGCAGTCGCGTTTAGGACGGCGCCGCCAACCAAAATCGCGATAGAGGCCATCGAGTAGTGTGTTTACGTTTCACGTGCGCACGCTTCCCGTGCTGTGTGTACGCACGTGAAACGTACACGAGTCTAATACATTTGGTAGTGTGCCACAGTACACTACTACATGGGCAGGATCTTCTGGTCCTCCAGGTAACCCTTCAAAGCGACAGCACCTGCAACGGCGGCAGTCATTTTTGCGTAGTTCATGGCGTTCGCGGAGGGGTCTTTGGTGAAGTCCTCGCGCAAGACCTTGCGCCCCCCTCAAGAAGACTCTCAAAGTATTCGTCACTCATCGTGCGCCCCCCTGCCGTGGCTAAGGTGCAACACGTGGATCAATGCGTTATGCCCTAGGGCGGTGGTTTACTGCGCTTACCGTTCAACTAGGGCGATGGTATAAGGGTGACGCAAGTAAAACTCTAACTTTGAGAACTTTTTCGTCTTGAGGGCCTTCATGTACTCTTTCATCTTCTCTTCTGAGAGCTCCGCGCCGTAGTCATGCAGGATAGCTTTCATGTCCGCCTTGCTCGGGGTATAGAAGACCACCAAGGCCGCGATGTTCTCACGGAACGGCTTCGTGATGCTGGTGAGCTGCTGCGTGATCACCCACACGCTAATACCACGTGGCGCGCGCTGAACGCCAAGTTGACGAGCTGGTCAGAGCGCCTCTTTACGTCTTTCGAGGCCGCACAGTCGTCGAGTATGATTAGCGTATTAGTGCCTTCGAAGAGAGCGGAGACAAACCTCAGCAGTATGTCGATCTGACCCGCCTCAGGTGCGATGACAAACAGACGATTGTCGCCCTCGCCGAAGCCGTCGTATGTTTTGTTGTAGACAAAGGTAGGGCACATGAGTACGATGGAGTCAAACTTGCCCCGGAAAGGGCCGCGCAGCCGGTCCACTACGAATTGGGTCTTCCCGCATGACGTCGGGCCTACGATGAGAGCGTTAAATGGGATGTTTTTCGGGTCCATACCGCGCTGCCGCAACGCTTCGCGCAGAAACACGTTTCGGTGTCTGTGCTCAGTATTGTATGGACTCTAGCTGTCCGTTCATAAGGTTCATTTGGGCGTCGGCCACCACAAACACGTGACAGTTCACGGTACCCGTGCCGCTTGCCGTGCGTTTTATCTCGAGGTGCACACCGTCGCGGGTGTTGACCAATCGGAGACCACCCCCATGGATAGCACTGTCGTCCGTCGTTCGAAGGTCGATCCACAGAGCAAACTTGTTATCGCCATAGAACGACTCGGGGCCGATTGCCGGGGCGGCAGGCGCTCCGCTGTGCCCCCCCCCCCCCCCCGGGGAGGGGCGGACGAACCGCCTTTTTGCCTCCCTCCAGAAATCCGTGGGGCGCAGCCCCTGGCTAAAGACATTGTTTGGCACGCCGTCGATTGTAACGCGAACGCTCTTGATGTCGGGGTACACGAACTTCTCAGAGTCGCGAGCCCCTGCCGTGTATGGCTCCACAAAGAGGAGCAACAGACCACTCATAGACCTTCGCGGCAGGTTGACACTCTCGTTGATTATGCTGTCCGTCCCTTTGCTAACCACGAAGGTCTTGTGAAGGTTCACTTGCTCGTAGAAGAACGTTGTGCCGTTTTGGTAGGCGGCGGCTGAAGACCGGGCGAGGTTGTCGTCCCTCAGGCTTTCGTATTCCAAATCTAGATTTTTGATGCCATAAGATAATTTGGTAGAATCGCTTCCGACTACTACCTGGTCAACCGTTGCGAGCGTGATCTCGAAGAGCAGCGCTTCGTAGAGCGCACTTGGGTACAGTACGCCGTGGTCCGTCAGCAGAGAATGGTCTAGCGGGACGGTGTACTTCGCCCCGTGGGCGGCGTCTAGAGCGGTCTCCTTGGCGTTACTAGTCGCTTTATCGCCAGCCTTTGAGCGAAGCTTGCGCATGTTTTCTGACTGTATGCCCTGCTCCAGGCGGTCCTCTCTCTCGACCTTGGACAGGTAAAGCTCCTCATACGTCTTGAAGACGTCGTAGCGGTTGGTGTCCTGGAGCGTTTCTCCTGCAAACGTGATTTTCAGGCGGCTCACGAGATTTCAGCCGACGTTGTTCACGACGGTATTATTTGCATGGCCTGAGATGGAGAGATAGAATCCGACCCTCAAGGAGCCAGGCACGAACGTGACGCCTTCCGATAGCTTTGGGACCGCCACATATAGCGCCTCGCCTGGGGAGGCCGTCGACGGGTTGAGAGTGACCCGGTGAACAGTCCTCTCGGCTTTCAACCCCAGAGGAGTTCTGGGTGTTCGCTGGGGGTCAAGTTTATCGCTGACTGACATTACGTATTACGTATATTACGTATCGTATGCATATGTATACATAAAGTACGAAGCCGCGTGGCTATGGTGCGGACTGTTAGACATGTCTAACAGCATAGCACGAGTTATACGCACGCGTCATGGGGGATGTCGGCGTCGACATTGACGATACCTTGCCGGGTGCGTCCGCCGATCGCGGAGCGGGGGACGACGAGACGACGCCCCTTATCCCGTTTGACCCCGACGATGGGGAGTCGATCCCAATGACGAGCACGTCATCGCGTATGCATGCTGCGCATAGCACGGCTACGCGAAGCGCAGCGCAAACGACCGCTGAAATCTCGTTCATCACAGAGGGTGCAGCGACAAGACTTGGTCTCCAGTCCCTCAGGGAGGAATACCCAGACCTTAACAAGAATCTGATACGGTTCCAGTCAGACCGGAGGGGAAAGACGCTAATACAGGTTCGCAACCTCGACAAAGGAGGTTGGACTAAGCCAAGACAGCTGTTCAGTGAGGACGGGGGCGTTCGACAGGACGTTGCAAGGCTGAAAGGCTTCAAGCTGGCGATGGGGTCCGTGGCAGAGATAGACGCGGTCATCCAGGAGAACACAGAACGAGTCCTAGAGCTGCAAGAGGTGGTAGCAACAGACAGGGAGACCATCGACGACCCCAACACGTCAGAGAGTCGCCGCCAAGAGGCCCGTGAGCGCAACGAGGAGAGGCTATCCGAGATTGACGAACTAGAACGCGAAAACCGAGTGCTCGAGAACCAAAAGCCGCTAAGAGAGCGCAACAAAGCCATCTTCAAAAAGCACGGCTTTACCGTCACTGCTATCGGGTTGGCCGTAGCGACGAAGATCGCGGCCATTGTGAGATCGTTTGGCAGGTCGCTCTCCTCCGTGGCCAGAGGGGTCGGTATCGGGCTTAAGGCCATCGGGAAAAAGCTAGGCGAGCTCCTCCCTGGGCTAGTAGGCAGCGTCGCGAACTTCGTGTTTAAGGCTGCATGGGAAGCGGTGAAGTTCCTTGGCGAAAATGCGTGGCTGCTCATTCTAGCCGTAGCCGCGTTCTTGGTTCGTCGAATGCTAAGCGATCATCGGAACAAGTAATACGCCGCGGCCACCGCGAGTGCCGACAACCCCGCCTTGAGGGCGGTGTGGTCACCTTTTTCGCCCGGTCCGGGTGCGCTTGCCGTTCCGGCGGCAGTCATTCTATGCGCAGCATGCATACGTGGAGAGGGGGCAGGCGCCGCGCCCTCTGCGTGCACTTTCGCAACGGCGGAAGCCTTGCTTCGCCGCCGGGACGGCACGCGGTCGATCCCCGGATCAGTCGCGTGTTGCACCCTAGGATGCCCACCGGCCATGTTGTGAGCACCGACTGGCTTTGTCTCGGTGTTGATCGCGTTTGCGCCGAGCGTCATGGTATCTGTGGCTTTCTGCAGCTTATTGTTGTAGCCCACGACGCTCTGCGTGTTTATCACCAGATCGCTCGGCATCAGCCACACTCCTGGTGCGACCGCAAGACTCAGTCTCACCTTGGCCTCCTGCACGGCTAACTGGTACCTTTGCACGCTTTGAGCGATGTCGTTTTCTATGATCGCGTCTTCAAGCAGCTTCGTGAACTCCGCCTGCGCCTCCATGGCCGGCCCACCGGCCCCCGCGATAGAGGAAAGGACGTTTACCTGCGCGCCAAGCACTGTGTAGACGAACGCCTCGACCGAGCGATCGAGTCTTCCTAGCCCTGCTTTTGTCAGCCCCTCACCTTTGGGAGGCGCAAACCAGCTATATTGCACGCCCCCATGGTTGCGTATGTAACCCACCTGCTTCCCACTATTTAACGTCCCATCTTCGTCGCTAAACAGATTGAGGTGGCTCGGGTACTCGTCCGCCGCCGTGTCGTAGCCACGGATCACGTGCACGTTGCGATACCCCTCCCCCGGGTAGAACACAAACACATCGCCTAGCCCGTGGTTCCGCCCGCCTTTCCATCGGAAGTCCGGCCTACGCGGCAAACCGAACTCTATACATAGACGCTCGAAAGCGGCCTTCTTGTAGGGGTTACCTTTTTGCGTGAACGGGCCGTCGCCAGGCAGGGGGGCGCCGAGCTCGTAGAGTATCCTCCGGGTGGTAAAGTAGACGTGAAACCTTAGAAATCCCCTGATAACAGAGGGGAGCGTGGCGAAAGCGGGGTCGACTAGGGACACCCCACATCCGGCGGTTGCGCACCAGACCACAAAGTTGAGTTGCTGTGGCCAGTACCCATAGGAAGGCTCCGATAGCCACCGGCGAGACTCCTTGGCGGACTTGTGCGTGACTACCGTCTCTTTGAATATGTCTCGTACCCTAGTCGTGAATGATTTGTCCTCACGTCCACGTGTATCTCTAGCTGCGTGAGTAGTGGGGGTGGTGTCTGAGGCCGTGCTCTCCACGGGGGTCGCGGGCACGGCGTAGAGCAACTTTTGCGCGAGGGTCAGAGACCTAGGGAAACCGGGTTTTGCGCGTTTGACTTGTTCGGCTATAGAGGCTTCCGCCGCAACTGCCACCTTCTTCGTCTCCTCCTCCTCCCGTCGGGGGGTCGCCTCCTCGTTCAGCATCCGCCAGCCTTCCCAATCCATGCTCAGCCCTATTAAACACGAAGGCGGGCTATGTTCAACACAATGGTGGTCCTACATGCTGCGTTCACCGAAGGCGAACTGACGCTCTTCTTCGAGCAGCCGATAAGGCGCCCACGCTTCGTCGCGCTCCGGCTCGCTGTTTAACAGCTGGTATAATCTCGAGCGGGAGCATCAGATAACGACCATAGCCTCCCTCCCGCCCATCGCTACTCTGCCAGCCGGGCACCACACGGCCGAGTCCATCGTGGAAACGATCAACCGCGCTGAAAGCAAGATTCTGACCGCGAAGCTGGATCCCCTCACCGGGAAGATCGCGCTCATGTCCAAAGGCGTTGCGTTCCTGAACGCCGAGCTTTGCGCACTATTTGGCCTAGAGGCTAAAGACGATCAGTTGGGGGGGCGGGGCCTCGCACTGCCCTTGGGGGGCCCCCACTTAAGGTGACTTTGCCGAAAATAGAGGCCCTCTACATCTTCTGCGATATCGTAGGCCGCACGCAATGCCTCGCCTTAGACGAGCCTTCTCGCTTGGCAAGCGTTCTCGCTTGCCTGGAAACGCGCGCGAGGCTGCACGAGAAAGTCGTCTATGGGCCCGACATCACAAGTTTGTGTCGCAGCATCTTCCTCTGAGTTTGTCTCGAGTATCCAAATATGGATCAGGGATGACCGCGGTAGACGGGTGGACTTTAAGGGCAAGCCTGTTCGCCTCGTATTAGAGCTAACCTAGGTCCGACATAACAAGCATGGCAAACAGCGACGTTAGCAGCGGTGCCATATACCCCTCGCTTCCCAGCGTCTGCCCCCCGATTTGCCCGCAAAAGCACACGACGCCTACCGCTCCGGCAAGCATCGGCGGCGACGTGCAAAGCTTCCGACTCCAGAAAATATGTGACACTCAGGCGGTTCTAGACAACGAGATAACGCATCATCGACAGGTGCGGAAGAAGTATAAGCGCGTCTTTGCCGTTACCCATGCTGTGTCTGTGGCATCCGGCATCGCTGCAGGGGCGCTTTCCAGCGCCGGGGTGGGGGTTTCTTTGAGTGGGATGGGGGTTCTGATCGGCGGTCCGCTGGCAGGGGTCGCTGTTTTGGTCGGTGTCGTGGGCGTAGGCGCGGGGGTAGTCTATAGGGTTCTTACGAGCAAGGTGGCTAAACACGAAGACACGATGGTTTTAGCGGAGAGTAAGAAAAACTCGATCAGCGAGCTGGTCTCTAAGGCTCTGCAGGACGGGCATATCTCAGACGAAGAGTTTCGGCTAATACTTCAGGAACAAGAGAGATACTACGCGCTCAAGGCCGCTATCAGAGCTCGACACGGCCCCGCACCGCGTGAGAAAAAAAGCAGGAAAGGGCCCTCCCTGGAGACACGCAAAAAGATGAAAAAGAGGCTGTGAGAAATTCGCGAGGAGTTCGGGAGCGAGGTGTTCGAGTAAAACTCAGGTTTAAACGCCACGCCAGCGGCTTTGAATTTACGGCCGAAAAACGGTTATTCCGCGCTCCGTAGGTTGGCGGCCCAATCCACGTTCCTCGTTTTCACGGCCCTCAGGTCCTAGCACAATGCGCTGGCGTCCCCGACATAGATTAATGATTGCTAATTACCCATCTACGCGGAGTGTATTTTGCGTAGATTTACCCATCTACGCGGAGTGGTCCCGACGTAGATTAATAACCGGCAATTATTAATCTACGCGAAACGTGTCACTGAAAGTCCCCGGCCTGGAATGGGGGGGGGGGGGGGGGGGGGGTAGGAGGGGGGACTTACGCCTCCCAAGATTAAGACGGGGCTGGGAGGCCCGGAGGGGCGATCCGCACCTCCCACTCGTTTCACTGAAAGCCCCCAGCCCCCCCCCCCCCCCTGTTCTCTATTTCTTTCGCCAAAGAAAGCTGGAGTTTACCCAAGTAATTCATTTAAGCCTTGCTCATCTTTGAGAATTTGACCAATCATTCATTGAAACGAATTGAAAATAACTTTTGGTTTTATTTCTAGTATATCATAGCTGTCAACCCAACTTGGACAGAAATCTTGTGAAATCGGATGAAATACAGCAAATATTAGAAAAAAAAAACAGAGCCAATGCGGATGAATACAGAGAATGTATGAACACTCTCACATAAATTAGGTTTATGATGAGGTCCAAAATCTTGTGACAGAGTTGACAGCTCTGGTAACTTCAATTCAATTCATTCATGAATAGGAGTTATAATTTTCCTATGATAGATGGTGAATGGCAGATTTAGAGATCTAATTTGGTGAATACAGTCTAAAATATTTATTCCCTGGGGGAAGTCTTAACGTATAAATTTAATTCAACAATAAAAAAGGTGTTCAAAGTTTGAAAAGAGAACAACTCCGAAATATCGTTCCGCTAAGTACTTTAATGCAATACGCTAACTTACCTACGTCTGCCAGTGCAAGAACAAATACATAGGAGCACTTGTCGGGGAAGGTGTCTATAAAATTAGCTTGTTTTTTCTTTCTTTATCTTGTGGCTTACTCTGACATTTCAGCTGACCTTGACTCGAGCACAAGACTTGACTCTTCAAAACTTTCAACCATGCTTTTACACAGGCTTCTGCACATAATTAGACAAGTTCATATCCGTGGTTAGCATTCCCACGAATGATTGTTTTCAAGCACTTCTTTTTCGACAATTCTTGGCTTTTCTGCAGTCAGTTTTCGTGTGTTTTTGAGAGGGGCAGAAATACGCATCCGCCATATTGTTTTGCGCGCTCTGGAGGCCTGTGCCGGGGCAGATCGCGGCTGGCAGCTTGTGACAATGACGTGATTGACCACAAAAACTGAGTCGCATAGTTATAGACCATGGGCCGATTCCTGAAAAGCCGATTTGCGCTAACCCAGGGTTAAATTAACCCTAACCCACGATTAAATTTTTACCCCCAGATTAGTTCCGTTCCCGAAACGCTGGTTAGCGCTAACTCTGGGTCAGTTTGGAGGTAAAATCTAACCCTGCCCGCGAGGTGGGTTAACTCGCTAACCCACTGCTTAGTTGGCGTAACACAGGCCTCCCAAACTTTGTAGTAGAACTAAAGCTTCATAAAATAAAGTTGTCGACAAAAAAGACGTTACACAAAACAATGTAGGGATCAAATATCCTAACATTTCGCTTTATTATGTGACCTTCGTTGCGATGCCGACTTGAAAATTGTGCTGGGACAGACAGAAAGTTACATGAAATTTATACTTGAAATGAATCTGTCTCGCTAGTGTCACGCACAATGAAATGGAGGTAATTACAGGCGATGTAGAGGTGTTTTGGGGCTTTTCTGCGAAAATAAAATCACCAAAGGTAAATTTAAGTTGCTTTCTGTTGATATACTGGGTACCCGGTGTGAATTATACTCCTCAAACCAGTTTTTCACTCGTTTAATCCAGGGTTAGTAATTCGGGGGATTACTTGGCTTTCGGGAACGGTGAGTTATCCGTCGGTTAGCTAACCTACGATTAGCGAATTTTAACCCGGGATTAGGCGCTGATCTAGGGTTAAGTTAATCGGCCTTTCAGGAACCGGCCCCAGTTATATACCTATGGGGCTTCGCCGCGCTCGCTCCGCTATCATAGCTTGTTGTTCCAAGGATCGTTCCGACAAGATCGAAATCCGGAAAAAACTAATCTGCTTTCGTATTCTCTGCCAGTTCGGACTTGTCTTTGTCGCTCTCCGTCTCAGAAAAAATCGAGCGATATGCAAACTAAAGGACGCAACAAATCTCATTCAAACGCTCCTTTTGTAAAGGAAATCACTTGCTTATTGCATGATTGCTATTTCCTACAAATAAAGAACAGCTATCGACTACCCCCTATTATAGATAATTGTATATAACATTGTGAAATGTCATAAACTGGCCGCGAAGGGAATACTCTTCTTTGTATTTGGTACAATTAAGATACCAAGGCCTTTGTTTTCAAGGATGAAATAGTTTTCGTGACTATTTAGCACATACCAATGTGGTTGATTGTTACAGTAATCGTCGTAGAAATTGCAGAAGAAATAACTTTTCGATATATATGCTAATTTCAAAGATTAAGATTCTGAGACACATTTTTGCGTGAAAAACTTTGTCAATCTGTAATAAGTCAGTTGATTACCTCGAGACTTCGGTAAAAAGCGTATAGTAATTAACTCTTACTGAAAGCAAAATTTGTATGTGTTACACTGGAAATTCAACAATAAGTTTAGCCAAATTTTAATGTGCAATTTTGGAAAATTATTCCACCATCAAAGTTAGGCTGTGGTGTGTCTATCTGAGGCGTCTACTCACTCGTTCCGCTTGTCCATTGTCGTCGACATTACAGTTCTTGAAAAGAGATATTTGGCGTAATAAAAATAAGTGACTCTTCTTCGCTGTCAGTGTTGAGATTCATTCTCGCAGCGTGAACTCCGAGCTACGAAAATTTTGCAATTCCACTCCACCCTTGGGAATGAGTCCGTGCATGGAGCAGCCCCGCTCTGTCGAGATGTTTATTTTTGATTGTGAACAGTATTGATCTAATGAGCTTTTTAAATTTGTGCAATCAACCACCAACTCTCCTGGGTTTTCTTGCAGGTCAATAATAACCTGAACCTGGATATTTGGGGGGGGGGGGGGGGGGGGCACAAAACAATTCGTTTTTTTTCTTATCTCTAGTGAAGAAAACCTAGACAAAATTGAAGAAATCCGCATTTTTTCGTACTAATGCGACTAATTGTTTTATTGTCTACTTCAGGTGACGATTTAACTGATAACGGTAACACCAACCCTCGCTGTGGAGACATGTTCACCATGGCAACCTTGCACAAGCTGTCAATCTACTGCGAGCCGAGGAAATCAGGACGCTATGTGAACGTGCGTCTGGTAGGAGCTAGTACGGTACTGACCCTGTGTGAGGTTGAGGTGTACTCCGAGAGCAAAGGTACATTCCTCTACTGCTCGAAATACAGGCGCGTACACAGGGGGGGGGGGGTGCAGGGTGCGCGCACCCACCCCCTCCCCCCCCCACACACACCCCTTGGCGGCCAGAAAGAGGGTCATTTTTTATTAAGGAAGCTTCAAATACTATCTTTTTCATATGATACCTATGCCATACCCCCCCCCCCCTCCACCCTCCCCCCCCCCCCCCTTCAGCCAATCCTGGGTGCGCGCCTGAAATCTACGCACTTGAGCCGACATCCGTTAGTCTGCCCATAAGTACACAAAAGCTTTTGTGTACCCTGTGTCGGATCTTGCCTGGGTACCAAAGGGTAAAATATCTATCCTAAACATTTAATCTTGTCTACAGCTGTAATTGCCGATAAACCTTCACCGGAAGTACTTGAAATCTACGACCTAGAATCGAAATCCGCTAATCTCACGTGCCCAAAAGCATTTGGTCACCCTGTGCCGGTTGTAGCCTGGGTACTAAATGACAAAGTTTACCAAAACAGCACTAGTCGTCACTTCCAGACACCGGCCATGGACCGGACATACGCCGACAAGACATGGGAGTGCATTGTGTCCAACAAACACGGATCTGACTTTTACCAGTTTCCGGTTAAGGTCCTAAGTAAGTATGGATTCTAGAAGAAAACACGTTCTTCGTGTGCAACTCAATATAATTGAGTCTTGGTGGGATAAGTGACTAGCGACAAACGGCCTTAAAAGTAACCGACAACCAAGAAAACATGAAAAAAAAAATTGTGAATAGCGAACAACAAACGACTACCGACATTTTAATATTTCCCTTATTTGTACTCTTATTTCCATCGTCAATCAACAAAAATCCAGCCATTTCAGAATCTGCACCAATTCAATTATTTTTTATTAATCCATGATTAATTTATTACTAATTAGTTATTAATTACTAATCAATATTCTTACTGTTTAATCTAGTAAATACTTGAAATCTGATACAAAAAGCGAGTACTAACTTGAATTTAGCGACTGCCGATAAATGACGATAATTCTAACTGAAACTGACTAACGACAAATTACGGAAATTTCATCTTACTATCGACATGCAGATTTCCCATCTCGACCCTGATATATAAAGACATGATTACACTGAAGACTTATCTGCCCCATCAGATTACTATTATACAAGACCCTGCGCACAGGGTTGACTGGGATACCTGAGATCTGCAACTTGCTTGGACACTGTGTTGTGACATGTATGACAAAGATTTTACTGCCCACTTTGGATATAATAAAAAAAAATATATAGATTCTTGGTTTTTATTGTAAATGCCATATCACAACACTAATTGGGGCAAGAAAGGTACGAAGCATCATATTGAGGTGGGGTGGACTCAAGGTGTGCTCCATGACAGTAGACGGGGCTGATCACTTAGGGGTAAATTTATTTTAACACCCTAAGTGAGTCATATTAACAATATAATTTTATTGAAATGTATTATTTTATTTATGTAAGTGCCAAGTAAAGAACAACATTTATTTATTTTGAAGTCATTTTCAGTTGCGATCTGTTTTAAACGTTTTCGTTCGGGAAACGTGAGGTTTCTGGATGAATGACTGTAACCAGAAAGTCAACAATTTTCTTTTTTCTTTTTAGCTAAAACAAACGAACAAGAAAGCACCTGCCTACACACTTGAGTTTACATTAGAGAACTGTCATGGTTGCAAACGCGTTTAAACTAAATCTTTCTATTTAAATATATCTATTCCCGGGGTGCGTTCTTCGTCTAGAATAACATTTGCTGAAGTCTGATATCATTATTTTACTATCTTTTGCAGGCCACCTTAGAATGTGTCGAGAGCATACAATAAAAGATAGCATAAAACGACGTGTTGATTACCAAGACGGCAACTATAGTAATGATGGCAGTCACATCAATGAGCAGATATGGCAGGCTTTCAAGATGCACTCGGCGCCAATGCAGGTTTGTATCAAATTCATGACATAATAAAACGTAAAATAAGCATTTACGGTATGTGTGCCCGCCAAAGGAGAGTATTCTGTTTTTAACAAGTTTAGAATAGATAGATCAAAGAAACTGAAAACTAAAGGACAAAATGAAAAGCAACGCAGCTGAAATGTTCAGATCTATTTCGTGTTACCAAATTAGGGAGCGGTCATTAATTACTGGGGGGGGGGGGGTGGGGGGGGGTGAGCCGGCAATTTTGCAAAACCCTGGCCTCAAAAATTTTGGCCCCCCTTCAAATCCAAGCCCAAAAATCGTGACCCCCCCTAAACCGGGCGCTCCAAAATGTTTAAGAGTGGCACAGAGATAAACAAAAAATACCGGTGTCGCTAGATACGACTGCGTAGTCGACGATATTAACAAAGACATTCTAGGTTTCGCAACATTTTAAAGTATTCGTTCTGTTCAACTGATAAGAACGGGCAGCTTTGTCTGTCAACCATGAGAGGGATTCTCAAAATTTATTTATATAAAGACAAGATTGGTACCTGAATAATATGGAACTAGATATACAATAGTAGAAAACATTGGAACTGAATAAAATTTACATTTGAACAAGGACTCTATTGCTCAGTATTAAATTAAAACCAGACTTAAACTCTTAAAGGCGCCCAAAAAATGTGACCCCCCTCTAATGACATCCCAAAAAATATGATCCCCCTAAATCGGCAACCCAAAAAACATAGCGTTCCCTACATATTTGCCCTCCCCCCCCCCCCGTAATAAATGACCGCTCCCTTAGCAACATTGTTTTCTCGAGTGGTCAGCACATTTCCAGTAAAACACAAAAAGCATCTATTTGCTGGTGTGAGTGGAATATCATACGCAATATTAGACGCACGAGATGTCGCCAAAATCACTAAACGTTGTTTGCCTAAGTCGGACCTTAAGCACACACACGCATTACGTCTACTACACCAAAAAGCAATTGTTTCGAGCAATGATGTCCTTCGTTTAGCTACCGGAATCGTGCGTGCCGACTCATCGCTGCGGCGCCCAGGCCACCGGATGGATCACGCAGCCACATCCTAGTGCCCGCGATGGTGTGGTACAGCGGACAGTTTGTTTTCACTTGGACGGTGAATGCTGCCGTTACAAAACACAAATCTACGTACGCCGTTGCCATGGTTTTTACGTTTACAAGCTACGAGAACTGCATTTTGGAGTGAATGCGAAATATTGCATCACAGGTGAAGGAAAACTAAAAATAATATCCTTCGTCTAATAAGCGCCTGGGGCCGGTTCCTAAAGCAGGTTAGCGCTAACCCAGGGATAAATACGGCTGTATTGATATTTGATTGGATGAAAAGCGCATTCATCCCTGGGTTAGCGTTAACCTGCTTTCTAGGAACCAGGCCCTGGGCGCTAGTGCAACACGTAGGCACGCCGCCATTTTATGCTCTCCCCAATGGCGAGTCACAAAGTCAAAGCATCCATTTTAATTTTAATTAATTTAATTTAATTTATTGACTTTGCCCACGGAGAAAAAAAAAATACACATACATAATACGTTATACATGAGAAACAGAACATAAATACATACAATAACGAAAGGGCAGGGTATCCGCCACAGCTAGGCCAATTACGGCGGACCCGAGTTTAAAATGTGTAAAAGTTACAAGGTCACAAAAACTAAATTAGAAACAACATGAAATTTGGTGCGTTAGCACCCTGGCCCGATTGCATGTGAGGCAGACAGATTTCCATGAGCGCGGATCCTCTGGATCGTAAGTTATCGAAAGAGCATTTAAGTAGTAATTTAATAAAGCGCGCTTGAAAGAAGTATGGTCAGAGTAGCTAGAACTATTTAACAAATTAGTGAGAGTGTTCCATATTCTTGTACAACGGTTTAAATATGATTTTTGAAAAGCAGAAGTTTTGCATTTGCGAGCGAAGAATTGTGGTGCGTTCGAGTTTGTAGATGATCTAGTAGGACGGACTGAGCGAACTTTGGGAACAATTGATGGATTAATATTGACAAGCCCATTTATGATTTTATAAAAGTATGACATGTCCAAATATTCGTGCCAATACGATAGTGGCAATAATTTAAGTTGAATAAGTCTTTCTTTGTATGTTTGGCTGCATCTAAATGGGAGTCCTAACATGTACTTGCTAGCTCGTCTTTGGATTCTTTCAACTCGTCTAATCAGGTCCTTTGTCTGCGGTGCCCACAGTTGTGTTGCGTATCCTAGGTGAGGACGTACTAGGGCGAGATACATCGATCTTCTTATGTTAGTTTTCTTTATGGATCTTGAGTGTCTTCTAACGAACCCCAGCGTCCTGTTGGCCTTACTACATGCCTCGTCAACTTGCTTAGTCCAAGAGAGGTCGTCTGACATCCAGACGCCGAGATCCTTCTCCGTCTCAGTGCAGGCTAAAGGCAAACCGCCAAGCGAATATGTTTTGAGAACTGGTTTACGCTTTCGCGAAACCCGCATGACTTTGCTCTTTGTTTGATTAAATGTCATGCCTGTCGATGCCGCCCAGCCATTTAGACTGTTCAGGTCAGATTGTAACACATCCGTGTCGTCCGCCGAGTTGATAACATTAAAGACCTTAGTGTCGTCTGCAAATGTCGCAACACTGCATGAGCAAACTGAATCTCCATAGGCCATTTCAAGCGAGTAACCAAGAATGATATTTTCAATCAAATATAACAATCTATAACAAATCAAACTTCATTCGTAGATTGTTATTTTGAAGTTTTCTTGCGAATAAACCGCTGTATTTTCAATGATAAACAATCACAAAGAAGTGGGTGGTCGACATTCTTTAAAGCGGCATTGTCATCAGGTGCGAAACGTCAACCGACAAGAGACAAAAGAATCTATTAGAATCCTCCGTGTTGTTTAACAGGCCATCCGCTCTGAATTAAAAGTCACCTCCTCAAAGTAGCTTCCAATACAAACCGCTTTAACAATTCTGAAATATTTTTCGCATTTTCCGTTTACGTAATCGGCCAGACGTAAACTGGTCACAATGCCGCCGTTTCTTAAAGTGCAATAATGATTTACGTGCTCAACGAAAGAAAAACAAGAGAAAATACACTGTTTGAAACCAACGTCGAACTTTCGACAGCAGAGGAAATAATCCAGAAAGCTTCAAAATGACTCTTAATTTGGGTTTAGGACGCTTCACTTTAAAAAATAACAAAACTGCAATGCACTTAAGGTAGTATTAATGACCCCTTTAATTATGGATAAGAAACCTTACCCCGCTCCCTAATGCCATTTCCTGGGAGAGTTTTTTGTTGTGCATTTTAGTAAAACAAATTCTCCCGTAAGCGGTGTTTGGATTGACCATATAGAGAATATAAAGATATTAAAATAAAGATATTTTTTTACAAATAAAGACATTTTTATCTCCTTTTTGATCTTACAGAGCTAAAGGCAGTTGAAGAAGAACCCATTCTGATGTCCAAGTTCATAGCACCAGCTGGTCACGACAACTTTGCGTTACCACGTCACGCAATCGCTATAGAGCAGGATGTTACGGTAGGAGATTGCGTTACATTCTGCATGCTGGATCGCAGGTGTCAATCACTAAATTACATCACAAGCAGCAAGACTTGCGAGATCAATAACGCGACCAGGCACGAGAGCGAGGATGATGTAACGCCAAGAGCAGGAGTGGTCCATTACGAGGCTGTGCAGGTCATTCACGTCAACGATTAGTGTACTATCTTTTGTTTTTGCTTTTTTAATATATCATTGGTATTGTATATCTTTATATACACTATACACTGAATTCAAGGATAATCATAGCAATTTTCAAAACTCTCTGTAAGAACAGCCCCCCCCCCCCACGGAGGGGATTGGTAACTCCGGGGGAGTGGGGGGGCTCAAGCTGCCAGGAATTTCCAGAGAGGAGGGGGGGGGGGAGGGGGGAGGGGGTTATTTTCTTCCAGGGGGTTGGAAATTCCAGAGGGGTGGGGGGTCATACCTCCGATATGGATATTTTGTGGAACTACATAATGCCCCGAAATTAAGAGCGGCCCAGCCCCAAATGAAAACGTTGACGCTGTTATTTAGAAAAAAAATAATGAACCGCAAGATAGCATCTCTTATGCTCTGACTCTTGCTAATCGTTATTTCACGCACTTTTTGTCAAAACTCTTGTAAATATACCTAGGTACTGATATTAGCTGACCTACAATAAGCCATTTATTCCTCTGGCTTTGTACTTTTTATTTGTATGTAAATATGTAATTACAAGACACAAGAATTATATCCATTATTTGCAAATCTATTGCTGTCGCTTAGCTTGAAAATCTTTAAAAAAAGCCTAAGCTTTAGCTTTTCTGCTTGTATATCTATAAGGTAGAACACCTACAACGCGATCTTGGCGGAGGCAGGGAGATTTTTCTCATTAGTATTTAGATTTCATTGTAGTCTAAAGGCTTTTTCGCAAATGTACAAAGAAGTGTGAATAATAAAATTCAAAAGTCTTTCCCCAAAAAACTAGACTTAATGGGTACACTGTCATTGGCAAGAACTAAAAGGAGTCGATTTTGCAATTATTTTGCTTCAAAATACATATTACTCATTGCAACAACTTAACACAGATGAATCTTTCTTTTTGGAATAGTCTTGACTAGTTTTCAACAAGGATATCCTCGGTTTCCGCTGAAATCTTTAGCTCCTGATTTCGAGGCCATGCAACAAAATGTCGAATCGGGAACATCGATATCTCGGCTTTTCAATACGACACTCTGGACCCGCTGGTCTTGCACCATGCCTCAATTTTCAGACAGTCTATTTGAAGAAACTCTACTGAACCCCGATAATTCTGAAGGAAGTAACTCTCTTCTAGACAATAGTTCCGATGAAACGAGCCGATTCAGTGGTACAAGGATAACATTTGTAGCTACTATAAATCCAACCTGAAAATTTCGTACCTGAATATAAATTCAGCGCAAAACAAATTTGACGAAGTGAAGAGAATGCCCTCCTCAATCTAGCACTATTTCATATAATTTTTATTGGCTGAAACAAAACTTGACAGTTTCTGTGCGGATATCTTTCATCATCCCGGCTACTGCGTTATAAGGCGCGATCGAAAGAAAGGAGGAGGGGTCTTATGGCGCTTATTCGGGAGGATCTGAGTGTCTACCGTAGACGAAAACTTGAGTCGGTTGACTCAATTCTTTTGGATGTGTCCGACAAACGTAACTCAAGGTTCATTGTATGCGCATGCTATAGATCGCAAAGACTCTGCAAACCAACAGATTTTATTTCGTCCTTAACATCGGCCTTGGAAATAATGTAAAGATGCCGGCAAGAAATCATGGTTATCGGTGATTGTAATTTGGACATGATGGTAGACGAGAGTGAAGGAAGGACTGAAAATCCCTTATTTAAAGATTTCTGTGAACTATTTTGCATTTACAATCAGATACATCATTGATCGATGTTGTGTTAGCTAGCCACCCCGAACGCTTTGCGACATGCGGAAATTTAAAACTCGGACTAAGCGACCACGAACTTGTTTTCGCTATTAGAAAAAGCAAAACACCAAGACACTTGGCGCGAGAGTGTGTTTACAGAAGCATGAAGCACCCAAGACCTTGGGCGTGTCCCATCGGACTCGGCCTATGCCTTTGAAGACGTTAATGATCTTGGGACCATTGGGGCGCTCTCTACTGCCAAGTGTTGGACACGCACGCTCCTCTAAAAAACGCATCAGAGGCGACCAGCTGCCCTGGATCACACCGCAGCTTCTGCGTGAAATTTCTCACCGTAATCATTTTTACAAAGCTCATGCTAAAAATCCATCTGACGTTTCCTGGAGGCCTATCGTAAACAGAGAAATGACGTGGCTAAAGCGAACGGGAATGAAGTCGTTTTGCATGGACGCCTCATTAAACACCAAACACCACGGGGAATTTTGGGAAAAAAATGAAGACACTTCTCCCTGGCAAAATTAAGTCTCGTTCAAAGATTGTATTGCTGGAGGAGGATAGGCTAATATGTGATCCCTACCAGCTACCGGTAGCAAAAAACATTCAACAACTTTTTCTGCGATGTGGCCGACAGCGATGGCAACTTGTTGGATGTTGATCACCCGAGCATTAAGAGCATTAGCGAGACAATGTAAAAACGGAACAATCTTTCAAATTCTACCCGGTCAGCACGGAGTACATCTCGCAAATTCTGGAAAAGCTAAACCCAAGGAAATAATATATCCCAACGGATGTTGCGCATATCTGGTCCAGCCATTGCGCTACCGCTGACCAGCCTGATTAACTATTTCCTCAATCACCATGCGTGGTCTGTGACTTGGAAATGTAGCAATGTCTCCCCAATTCATTAAAAGTCAGACGAGACAATAAAGGGAACTATCGCCCTGTGTCTGTCCTGACAGCACTATCCAAGGTGTACGGGAGGGTCATGTTTGACCAGTTATACGGCCCGGTTTGCTATACTTTGTCGACCAACCTGTCTGGATTTCTGAAGGGCCACTCTTGCTGCACAGCACTGCTGAAGATGGTCGAAGACTGGAGATCAAGTCTAAACATCAGAGAGGGGGTGGCGACAGTAGCTGTGGATTTGAGTAAAGCATTTGACTCCGTCTGTCACTCGCTATTACTTGCCAAGCTGAAAGCCTACGGATTCTCGGGCGGGGCCATCTCCCTGATGAGCTCTTACCTTTGCGGGGGAAAACAACGTGTAAAGCTTGACAACGTGCACTCTAAGAGGAGGCCAGTCACCAGAGGACTCCCTCAGGGGTCTCTGCTCGGACCTCTATTATTTAAGATCTACATAAACGATCTTAACTTTTTTGTAAAGAACACTTCCCTCAGACTGTATGCAGATGACACTACTGCTTACGCTTCAGATACATCGCCGCCCATTGTCCTTGAAAATATAATTTATTCTGACTTAGACATGGTATCCAACTGGTTTCGTAATAACTATTTGTGTGTAAACGTTAGCAAGACTTAGGCTATGGGCGTTGGTCCATCATCTTACTCCTACGACCTCAAACTAGATAACGAAACTTTTAAAACCGGAGACAATCTGAAAATACTCGGAGTAACCCTAGACAGAAAGCTCTCTTTTCATCCATACGTAAAAGAGCAGCTCAAAAAAGCATGCGCCAAGGCGTCGGCTTTGCGCAAAGTTTGGAAATTCATTCCACAGGACATTATGGTCAGGTTATATAAAGCGTACATATTACCACACCTAGAGTACTGCAGCCCTTTATTACTAGGAATTTTGGATGGGCTTAACAATAAGTTAGAGGACACAAACTATTATATACTAAGGAGCCTATTGGGAAGGTCTAAAACTTCTACATACACACTTTTTTTAAATCTAGCAAATATACAGTCTCTATATTCAAGAAGGTGATTCCAAGCCCTTGTTAACTTGTACAAATGTATTTACGGGAAAGGCCCAAGCGATCTTAGTAACCTTTTCAATATTTTAACTCTAAATTATAATTTGCGAGGAAGTGGCTCTCACCTTAACCCCTTTTCAGACTGGGCTATTTTGAGCTGTCTGTGACTGGGGGCTAAAAGGCCCCCGCTTCCGTATTTCATGAACCATTAAGGCTATAACCATTAAGCTTACAGAAAATGATCACCAACATGCAAAGAATCGTCACGCCCTATTTTGGGTGTAGTCGAATCAAATATGGAGTCGCAAAGACGTCATAAATACGATGTCTAGCAATTCGTTCAAATATTGCCTAAATGATCGGATATCGGGTTGAAATCATTTTGCATCATTCAGAGATATCAAAATCAACGTTTTAACGGCTTTACAATGCAAAAAGGCCATAAAAATGTTTCAATAATCATTTTTTGTAAGAATTTCCGCCATCTTAGGTCCGCCATCTTGGATCCGCTATCTTGGATTCTTATGATTTTTGGAATTATTACAGAAAAAAGTATTTGCATGCATGTATTACTGCTCATAGTAATGATAAATGCATAATATTAGCTTTTAAAGTGTCTTCTAGTAAATCTAGTGACATTTTTAACAACAGCTTTGAGAGAGCAAAATTTACCCACCCCTCCCCCCAAATTTCCGAGGTGAAAAATTCTTACGCTGTTATTTAACTTGTCACCTAAACAAACTTATAAAGTCAAAAGAGGCATTTAAATCTGAGAGACAGGACCAAAATATGAAAAATTCACTACTTTTTCGTTTTTGGGAAACCTATGTGTGAGAAAACGGTTGCCATGGTAACATGGAGCGCCTCCTCGACATGTCAATGGCATCAAAATGTCCGCAGATAGATTTTAGGAAAAGTCACCAAGCTTTTGCCTCTTAGCTGTTATGGTTCAGAAGTTATAGCAATTTTCACGGAGGGGGGGCTTAAAGAGTCGTTACCGACCTATAAGATAAAATCATATCAATCTAATTTGTGTTTTTTTGCTCATTTACCTGCTATATTGGGGTATAAGGGGTCATGATGAGACTAAAACAAAATACGCAAATTATAAGCGCAACCAGAAGGCAAATAACTCCATCAGGTACACATAATGGGGACCTCACGTTTAATATATTATCACACATTTTACTTATACATTTGTGAATGCCTTCCCTTTCCTCGTTTTATCCCTTAAAATAATGTACTTTCATATACATACTATATACATACTTGGAATACCCTTATATTTTTCAGTCTGATAATTAAATAATTGATTCTACGAAACATTATAACATTTCTGCATACAACATGAATTGGAACGATATCTCAGTCCGTGCTACTACCGGTGTTGGTATCGTTGTAAGGACGACCTAGGTTATGATGTAAAAAAAATAGCACAAAAATAAAACTTTATTCAAGTAAGAAGATTCTAGTCTTTTATTTAACAAATAGACCTCATTTTTTGCGTGTCATGAACAACAGTCACGCAACTCGACTGCGTTCATCTGTGCGTCACAGCGTGTCATGAACAACAGTCACGCAACTCGACTCCGTGCATCTGTGCGTCACAGCGTGTCATGAACAACAGTCACGCAACTCGACTCCGTGCATCTGTGCGTCACAGCGTGTCATGAACAACAGTCACGCAACTCCACTGCGTGCATCTGTGCGTCACAGCGTGTCATGAACAACAGTCACGCAACTCGACTCCGTGCATCTGTGCGTCACAGCGTGTCATGAACAACAGTCACGCAACTCCACTGCGTGCATCTGTGCGTCACACGCACAGATTAACGCAGTCGAGTTGCGTGACTGTTCATCTGTGCGTAACAGCGTTTCATGAACAACAGTCACGCAACTCGACAGCGTCTCGTTGCGTACTTTTTTGCTCATGACACGCTGTGACGTCATCTGTGCATCTATTAGAGGACACACATACAAAACAAAGAGATCTATTTGTTTTATACAACAATAAAAATGTTATCTTATTTTACAATCTAGCTTTGGGGAGCGCGCGCATGCTGACGTCAATCGTGCGTGTCTCCTCTAATAACATACGGTCCCTCGACCAATCAGAGCTCGCGAATTACGAGTGTCGTTGTATAACAGTCTTTAGTATATAAAACTCGGGGACCTAGCAAGAAAAAGCGATTTGATTGGTTGAGTAACACGGGATTAAATGCAATATACACCTCCTAGGAGGTGGATATTTTCCTGCGCCCCGAAATCAAAATGGCGGGTGTAACAGCAGATTTGCAAGTGTTTCCGAAAAGAAAATTGCTCTAAAGCTCGTTTTATATACTAAAAGAATTATACCATTTCCATTTCGGCGGATAGTGGCTTTAAAAATTTATTCGCCCGCTTCGCCACTATCCACCTCAATGGAAATGGTATAATTGGTAATTATACAACGACACTCGTAAATCGCACTCTCTGATTGGTCAAGGGTTCATGTGTTATTAGAGGACACACACATGCTTGGCTCTGATTGGTCAAGGGTTCATGTGTTATTAGAGGACACGTGCTCGATTGGCGTCAGCATGGCGCGCGCTCCCAAAAACTAGATTACGAAATAAACATGTTGATTGTGTATAAAACACACAGATCTCATTGTTGGTTGTGTATAAAACACACAGATCTCATTGTTTATTGTGTATAAAACACACAGATGTCATTGTTGATTGTGTATAAAACACACAGATGTCATTGTTCTGTGCCTCTGTACTCTAACAGATGCAGAAAAAAAACGTCACATTGTGCTATAAACAACAGTCACGCAACTCGACTGTCGTAGGTACTTTTTCATTTAGGCCACGCTGTGACGTCATCTGTGCATCTGTCTAGGACAGACGCACGCAAAAAATAGATTTATTTGTTAAATAACGAATCTACTCGCCGTCGTCTTCTTCCTCAGCCTCGTGCGACATAAGGATCTCCTCATAAAACTCCTGGTCGTCAGCCCACGTCTGTTTCTCCCCGGAAGCGAAAACCGCATAAAATACCGCACCCGCGGCGTAAATGGCGCCGCCGATATAGAACACGATCCGCCACTCGACCGCAGCCTGGGAAAACACAGGGTTAGGATTTAAATGGAGTTCAAAGTTTTCTTGGGCACCTCATTTCTAAGAACTTACTGTCATATGAATACATTTCCTTATCATCTTACAAAAATACAGAACTACGATTTTCATAAAAGCATATCACGTGGTCATAGAAAAATATGGAACTGGATTATTTCCAAGAACCCATTCAGTGACGGCTAAATCACATCTATATGTGTGATACCCTAATCCTAACAATGTAATTGGCATTCTACGAATTCCCCGTACCTGAGTCTGTACAATGTAGCCCGTTAGAAGGGGACTAAAGATTCCTGGAATGGTGGCCACAGTGTTGCTGATTCCTAGCAGGATTCCCGCAAACTGTGGCGCGATATCCAGATGATTGACAAAGAAACCGCTGAACGCGAGCCCGCCCACCCCGACGGCAACAGTAAGACATGCGACCGCGGTCATCCAGTCAGTGGTATACCCCGCGGCGACAAGACAGATCGCCTGTGTGACGAAACCTGCAGACATGGAAGAGCATAACTGACTATGGAAATTAAACTCCGCATGGAAAGACCAATAAGTTATTTCCGGACCTTAAGGAAGGCCAATCACGCCGCCATTCAATATTCCCGCACAATCTACCGAGTGACTCAAAGAATCCATTTCCATCGGCTAATTCAAGCATGTAACTGATAATCTTCCAATCAAATATCATTAATTAAGTATCAGACTTCAATCGTGGATGGTTATTTTGAAAAATTTTCTTGCAAATGAAAGCTGTATTTTCAATTGTGAACAAAAGAAAAGGAGTGGTTGATCGACATTCTTTAACGCACAACTGTTAACTTTTAGTGGTTGTTCCTGCTTTTATTATTGTTGCGACGTTTTGTCTTTAGCTTGACCCGAAGACATTGGTGGTAACCTTTTATTACTACACTGGAGCCCTGCACCTCCGTTATCAATGACACCTCTGAAAATCTTAAGCCTTAACTGATTAATAAGACATTTTGTTGAGCCTAATGGTTTCCTTATTAGCGGGGTTCCAATAAATGAGAACAGATTCCCAGGTCCGAAGGGTGTCCTTATTAACAGGGTTCCAATGAATGAGAACAGATACTTAGGTCCCAACGGTGTCAGTATTAGTAAAAGTAAAATAACATTGCCCAAGTAAAATTTGGGATTTATTTCACAAGTGTATTTTCAATGTTTTCCGTAATCGTCTTCGCGCGGGCAATTTGGAAAACGAGGATATAAGAGGGTAAAATTCAAAGCGCGCGTGCGTCTAATCGCTACAAAGTAATTTTTCCCTTGATTAAGAAAAAAATCCCCTCGCTCTTAGCCAATTAGCATTGAGTAATGTTGCCCTGTATATCATAAACACACTATGTCCCCCAGTACCTACCGACGGTGTTGAATGTCTTACGCACTGCGGTGGTGGTAAGGATCTGTTTGCGTCGCAGACAGTCTGCAAGATGTCCGCCTAGCTGCACGAAGATGGACATGATCAAGTACGGTAGGGCGGAGATGAAGCCAGCCTGAAAAATAGACAGAAAGAAAGTTAGAAATAACAAGAAAGGGTACACGACAGCCCGGAAAATTAGACATTACAAGAAATATTCAGACGACAAAAGAGCTGTCAGACTAGTAGTATTCTGTTGTTCGACTTGTCAAGGGCTGCGGCGTTTTGGTTATTTCAGTATACTACTATGGTGTTCTCCCAGCCTCTCGAGCTTGCGTGTTAATGGTGTACGCTTCTATCTCCAGCAAACTAACATAATTTAGACCCCCGTACAAACAGCGTCAATAATGCTAGAGAAACACTAGCGAGACCTCCGCCCAGCAATATTAGGGACCTTAAGTAATGATGACGACAACGTGGACGACGACGGCAGAAAACCATAGAAGTAGCTTAAGAACTCAATAGCTGCACGTGGATATGAGTTTTGTTTGATATGTTCAAGCCATTTTCCACCAAATCAGGACGTGAAAACTAACTTTCACGGTCAATTGCGGACGCGGTCGTTTGCTTTGTGAACTCCTCTAACTACGTTAGCTTTTATAGAAATAATTTCCTTAGTTTATCTCTTTCTGTTTCCCCTCCCCTCTTGTGTCATTTTTCTCCTCTATTCGCCACAGGAACCCCGCATCGAAAAAAAAACCGCTATAGAAGGCTACTTTCACACTATGTTTTGACCCTGCAGAGGAGGCTATTTTCACACTATGTTTTGAAGGGCTTTGAAGCTTATGGTTAACCAAGCGTGGAGGCGCTTCTTGACTTACATGAGTGATATCAAACTGCAGCCTGTGTTTGAGATATGAAGGAAGCTCTGTTAACATGGTATAGAAACCCCAGTTTTCGCTAAAGTGGGCCACCACTATCGCCCACACGGGGACAGAAGTGAAGATGGCTTTCCATGGGATCTTCAGGTCCTGAAATACGGTGGTTTAAAATCCATCAAACATAAATATATGACACTAAAAGAGAAAAAAAGAAAAAATCAGGAGTTTACAATATTTTCAACTATAAAAATTTCCCTACAAAGTGTGTCGCTAGCATGATTAATGAGAGACTACTGATGAGAGATGGGATTACTAACATTGATGGAGTAAAGAAAACAAACATAAGGGGCACTTTGAAATAAAGAGGGGAGGGGCACAAGCGTTTACCCAGGAATGGCTGAGGGGGATGGGAGAGAGGGGAGGGGGTCATAAGTGTCATATGGAAAAAGCATAAAATTTGGAGATTCCTGAAAAAGAAATGACCACTTTCTGGCCGCTAAGGGGGGTGGTGCTTGTGTATTCTGAAAAATATGTCAATTGTTGCTATTTTTCTTTTGCTCGGCCTTTTTGAGGGGGGGTGTTGGGCAACTGCATTGTTTTCCCATGCACACACCCTGGTGTCTGCGGCATCTCGTCCCAAGGTGCTAAGGATGTAGTTCAGTTCCTTGGCTGTGATTCTTGGATCTTCTGAAGGGGAGTTCTTCACGATACTAAACCACAATAACGTCCAAATGATTCCAAAAACACCTAAACAGAAGCTGGTGTTAGTTGTAGGCGTGTAGTACAAATTTTGACATGAATCATGTCTTTCTTGTACATATTTCAGGGGTTTTTCAGTCATTTCCAGAAATAAACTATTACCAGGCAAAATCGCTAACAATGAGACAATAATATGATCATGACTGGAGCAATAAGATGGAAAACAGAGATTTCTACCTAAAATAGTAACTATATAATTTATTTTTTTAATGAATCATGACCGAGGCAAGTAACTAATAGAAGGGGCCTTGATACTGGCTACTACTCAGAAAAATATGAATTTACCAAACACATAAAATATTGTTGACCAGCCAAACCGCTGAGCAAGAAATCCTGACAATGGCATAGCTAGAACTGTCCCAATATGTGCACCTGTGGATTAGAATCAGAGAATACTATAAAAACAGACAGGAAGTCACTTTAACAGAGAAAAAAAAAAACAGATGCATTGGAAGATAATTGTTTACCTGACACGGCTATAGTTGTCAGCTTACTGCGTTCAAGTGGAGGGGCCCATTTACTCCAAATGGCATGATTGGCAGGGAATACTACACCCTAAAGCAAGAAATGAAAAGAAATGTCCTTTAAAAAATGATCTTATTTATACTACTTCCTTCTAGAAGTGATAAAAGCTTCAACCCAAAATGGCCAACAGAAATTAGGTATAGATTGGACGAGCTCTAGACTTTTTGCATTTAAAGTATCCCATAAAGACTCCATCTTGCATCATTGCCTACTTCACAGAATTTCTTTCCAAAATAGCCTTCAATACATACTTTTTTTAGCAGAAAAAAATACCCATGAATGCCTGGTGAACCACGGGCTATAGGATAATTTGACTCCGAAATGAAGTCTAATGTCTTGTTAGTGTTGAATAAAGCAGGTATCCCTACTTCAACTGGATGTATTTGCCTTGGTTTCGCTCCTACAGCAAGCTCTGTCCCTACGAACTTGCTACCTTTTAAATGATATGCTGTGTAACCACCACCGCCACCAGGTAAATGAGTAACTCAAGCCCCAGCATCGCGTCTTTTCTCTGCCCCACTATAATATAACTATGGTAATAGTATAATATAGTAATAGTTATTTATTTACCAGGTGGCAGCTGCAATTACACAGCGCATCATTTGAAAGGTCGCAAGCTCTTAGGGACAGAGCCTGCTGTAGGAGCGAAACCACGGCAAATAAATGCAGTTAAAGTGGGGATACTTCATTCAACACTAACAACACATTTGATATAATTTTGTAGTCAAATTATCCAATAGCCCGTGGTAATTTGATCATACCTCACAAAGGCCTTCGAGTACTCTGAGTGCAATTAATGCACCAACATGAGCGTGCGCTGCTACAGGTGTCAGAAGAGTGAAAACGGCAGTGCAGAATATTCCAATACCAAACAGATTCCTTCCACCAAATCTCTTGGCAAGCAAGCCACCAGGAAGCTGTGTCACAATGTAACCATAGAAAAATGAGCCAAGGACAATTCCTGTGGATATAATGATTTTGAATGAAATTAAAAATGCCTTTTAATATAAGCTAGAAAGAATATTTTGGATTGAATGCATATTATCATTCATTCCATCATCAACCAAGCACGCATATTCATAGTGGCATTAGGCAAATTTCCATAAAGAAGCTTTAGAAATTCCTTTTTCAAATTCTAATATCAACAAATTAAATTAAATTCTGATTAATTAAATCCATCAAACCAGACATTCAAAACAGCTAGAAGGTATATATGAAAGAGACTGAATGGAACATAATAATGGTGATGGTCTGTTGCAAAAAAATATTTTTTTGGGGGAAGGGGGTGGGGGGGCGGGTTAGGGTCAGTCAAACTCACAAACATAACACAGGGTCACCAAAGAATTTCGCTTGAGAACATGATTGTTAATAGATTTCAAATAACAAAAGGGAATTTGGAATTAGATCAAATTATTCCTAGCATTTTAGAGCTATTTGTGAGAAGTTTATCCCCACAGTTTTCAATTCTCAGATTCCAAGATCACTACTTGCCTTGTAGTTTGGAGTCCCATTCAAAATCAGGCATCTCATCAACCCATTTTCCATCCCGCAACCTTGTATGGTTAGAAACCATAGCAACCAATGCTACACTTAAATTGACTCTCATGCCATATACATTTGCAAAGCCTAAGAGTGCTAGAACAGCGACAAGGTATCGCTTGGGATGCATGTGGAACCCCTTCCCATCACAACAGCTCTGGTCAGATGGAGATAAGGGCTTTGCAGATCTGTGGCTTGCATTGAAAAGTTGATCATCATAAGGAATATTTGAGAGATTTTGAAGAGCAGATGTTTGTTTGTGATCCTTGGCCATACTGAGATGTGTTCCTTTGTGGGGTTTTTTCAGGGGTAAATCATGTCAAACCTGAAAAAAATAAAGCAAATCTTTTACATCTCACTTGAATGCAAGGTGGCACATGTTCTTTGGGCCATTTTTTATGTTTTTGACATTTGAATTTGTCATTTTTGATCAGCAATTGCTTTCAACAAAACAAAAAGAATTTTTTCAAGGAAGAACATTGACAGCAGTGTTGGAAGTTTCTTTGAGGGTTTGATTAGCAATCGCTTTCAAGAAACAAAAGAATTTTCTCAAGGGAAACATAGAAAGCATTGTGTCTACTAAAAGTTTCTTTGAGGATGCAAATTGATAATTTAGAGCGGATGGCGTTTTAAATAGCATAAGATTCTTTGTGTTTTAACGGTTGAGGTTTCCATCGGATCTCCGGAAGTAAACTGGTGACAATGCAGCTTAAACTCTAACAATTTTTGGTTTCATCGCTTGCAATACAAGTTTTGACAGATATGCAAAACAAACAGAATAATTTCGCCTAGTGCAAACAGGCCCTTATTCTTGTTTTTGTTTTTTTTTTTTACAGGGGAAGTAGTTTTTTTATGAAATATTTCTTTCCAGGTTCCTTTTCACAGTTAGCTACACACAATTAACAATACAATAAGTTATATACATTACTTTTAATTAAATTATAAACTAAGAATATTACAGAAAAAATATGACGTACTACTGCATGATATGTACCACTAAGTACTACTAAGCGTGGTCTAATGGCTTAATTAAGTCCCCACTTTTTTTTTAAGATGAGTACATAGTATCATCTGCCAGCATTTGACAGGAAACTCAAGAATTTGAACCTTTTCTCAAGCCTAATTTTCTTGAAAATATTCATACATTTGCTGTATTCTCCCACATAAGCTATCTTGGTACTTCTGATACATTCACTGTATTTTCTCAAGATTTTTCCTAAAGCGAGGTTGACAGCTATTTGAGTATCTAGCTTTCCCTTCTTTTTGGCTATAGTTTTCTCAATTTTTGTAATGGATCAGCAAATTGAGAAAAGACATCAAGGGTGGTCTTGAATTAGAATCCCTTTTTGTAAAGTAAATATTTAATAGTAACAGTTTCATTCCTGTACTTTGGCTAATTTCGTCTATCCCCAGTAAAATGGTCTCTAGATATAATGGTGGTAAATGTGATTTAGCATTTGTTCATGGCCAATGGCATATCTTAAAATATAAATTTCAAGCTTCAACACATTCTATAAATAGACTTTTTATAGTCTCTTGGTAGCTGTAGCAGTAGCTACAGGTTGGCAAATCCTTTAACTTAAATTTGTCAAGGTCTTTATTGAAGAATAAGATGTTGTTCAGAATCTTGTATTGAAATTGCTTTATAGATAATGCCCCTCTCTAACATATCTGTCCAATCCTTTTTTCTATGTTAGGTTGTGATGCCGGGGATCTGAATCTTAGTTGGGTGAAAAAGCGATATTTTTTTTGCTTTGAGATGTCATTAAAATAAAGTTTCAGAGCATCCAACTTTTTGGCTACATCCTTGTCAACAGAGGCTTTTATGATCTCTTTTCATTTCTTTGGTATAGAGGACATTAAGTTTTCCCATTGCAAAATGGGGTTTAAGCCCAGTTGGGATATAGCTATGTCCTATTTAACTTAATTATTCTTTTCCCATATAGTAAACACTACTTTACTGAGAAAGGAGTGTCTTGCTCCTAGATATAAGTTATTATCTTTCATGCCGCTTGGCAGAATTTGAATGATTATGTTATATAACCAAAAGAAAAGTATTGGGAAATTTAGGACAAAAATAATAATTTTTACAGTACTTCTTATTTAATTTGGACCAATTTACTATTAATAAGTAATGAGTCCAAATCTGACCTAGCCTTGCTGAAGAAAGCTGATTTTCCCTCTTGACCATCAACAGCATTTTTTTCTCTCATCCAAAATTTATTTTGGTAAATCTTGCGAAATACCAATTCCCGTCCCAGCTGGCCTGTCCCTTTCCTCGATGCCCACTTTACTCTTCAAGAACTCTCTCAGCAGCTCCTCCGTTTCTTACTCACTCCCCTCCTGTTCAATGATTCCATGAAACCGTAAATTCTCTCGCGTCATTTTACAGCTCCTCCTTTTGAATTTTCCCAATATCTTTCTTATGAACTTCTTGGTTCTACTCACTTTTCAATGACTCTACTTTTGTGTTGTAGTCCCTAGTCGATGTCAACAACTTGTGCATTGGCTTTTCTAATATACTGTATGCTTAAGTTAACTCCCTCCAATGCTTCATTGAGTTCACCTTCGCATCAACGACTACCAGATGTTTGTTCTATGCACCCCACTTTGACTTTAGTCCCTGTAAGCCTGGAGATTAGCTCCAGTTAGTTTGCTACGCCGGCAGCCATATTTTTAAGGCTTCAAATACCTCGTCGCCTTCCGTTTCTCTATGCTTCATTTCGCTTCGGGGCTTCTATTTTCTTTATCCTCCAAACCCAAACTTTCAGCGTCCTTTCTATCTTTTCTTCTAGCAGAGGAAGGCGTCCATAAGATAAAGCGGCAAATTCGATATATTTAACAGAGCAAAGGTTTTTGCGTCTTCACTCAGTCATGCATGCGCCTGGGGAAGTATCTATCCAAGGGAAGCCCCCCTCCCACACTCGAGTATTAAAGCCGCATTGTCACCAGTTTACTTCCGGAGGTCCGACGGAAACTTCAACAGTTAAAAGACAAAAGAATCTATTCGAATCCGAGATATTTAACAGGCCATCCGCTCTAAATTAGCAGTCACATCCTCAAAGAAACTTCCAATAGACACACTGCTTTCAATGTTCTGAAATATTGTTCGTGTTTTCCGTTAAAAATCATCGGAGATTCTTACGTAATCTACCGGAAGTAAACTGGTGACAATGCGGCTTTAATAATGTTAAAACTTTTTTTTCTGCTTGATTAACCATCGTCTGTAACGTCGGAGAGCATTTAACCTTTTTTCAAATCAAATACAAACAAAAAAAAAGCATTAGTCTTGCGAAGTCTTGCCCTTCTCGCAAAATTCAGGTTTAGAACAAAATTATCAATCATTGAACAATAGAACAACAATCGAACAAACGTTCGAACGGATGATCTAAAAAAATTGGAGGGCAAATTACTCTTTCTTTTAACTAAAAGAGAGCTTAATCGAATTACGAAGTTATTCGTTCTCCGCTGTTTAATAAGTATACGAATTGAATATATTATATTTCCATAAGAAGAGCAATCGAATCATTAAAATGGAATATTTAAGGCTAAGTTTATTATCCGGTATTTTTTACCCGATAATTTATCAGGTATTTTACCCGAACATTCACACAGCTAAAAGCCATTCGATTTGTGGCTACCATTTCTTTCCCCCACAAAAGAAGGCATCTGATTTGTGTCCACCATTTCTTAGTAAGTAAATACCATTGCGATCGTTTACCCTTTTCCCTAGGAACAAAATATAAGCGGCCATCTATGTGGCGAAAGCGCAAAACATGTACAACAAACCACATGTTAGCTTTTTAAAAAGACACTTTACCTGACGTAGCGTTTAAAACTTTCCTCAAAGACATGGTGAAGAAAGCAGTCTCGATACTTAGTCGATCAAAGGCAGCAAGAAAAGGCCAAGCCGTATTCAATAAGGTTTTCCTGCCATTCCGTAGGCGTACATTGCAGCTGTTTTGGAAATGATATTTGCATGCGAGCGGGTCAAAAAACGAGCTCGATTCTGATTGGACGACTCTTTGATATTGTTTCCCTACGGGGTAGAGGTGATGTAGCCTGTGTTGAAAAGTGGTTTAATTAAAATGGCTTAAAATCTCAATCTCCCAAGAGTGGACATCTTTTTTTTATTTGCACACAAAATTAAGTGTTACATAGGTTGTTTTTTTTGTTTGTTTTTTTTTATATTCATATATTTATTGATAGGGAGAGGAGAGAAAAAAAGAAAAAAAAAAAAAAAAAAAAAAAAAAAAACCTAGAGTTGCATACCAAGGGGGGACAAAACTTCGGTGCGGGCACCCTAGAATAGCTTGAGAGCTAAACGGGCTAGGGTGCAGACAGAACCAAGGACAAAACTGGATAGACTGTGCTGTCTTTTACTAAGTGATCATTTAGCTAGTAAGAATTCAACACAATGAGAAACTTGGCAAGTTATCAGGCAAAGAAAAACCTTATTGAACTAAACATGGCTTTGGTGTAAATGCAGCATAAGTTCGCCAGTTCGGCTGTCAACGCAGGCTAGGAGGGTAATGTGCATGGGCCAAGAGTTCTTTTTCTTTAGGGAAAAAACAGCCCACATTCAGAGACCCAGTGTACATTGCTACCAACGAGCCCAGATTGCGAGCTTGAGCTCAAGAAAAGGTAGATTTACAAAGAAAACTAAAGCGCACTTGAATCAGCACTATATAGATAGCCAAATCTCTATCAACCTGTTAAACATTCCCTGTATTTTGTGTTCTGGTGGCTTTTATTATAAAATATAATGTAAGAAATAAATATCTTGCATTCTAAATTTATTTGTTTCAGAAAGAGAAATGATGATATATTCTCTGCAAATCAGTTTCTTTGTCATTAACATTTGTTCAAAAACTAATGGTAAGCAAATTCATCTGGAACAAGATTAATAAACAGCCTGTAAAAGGTCTTGAAAATAATTCTATTTCTATTCAGAAGTAAATATCAAATCTTAAAGAATCATCTAATACATGTCTAATAGTAGGGGATGGGGGGGGGGGGGGGGGGGGGGCACTAGGGGCTTGTCCCCAAATACCTTTCGAAAATTTTAAGAAAATGACCAGTTAATGCTAAATGTTTCTGTATCGTGCCCCCCCCCCCCCCCCCCCCCCCCTGCTACGGCTATGAATAAAATGATGAAGTATGATATTCCTTACTTCATTCATTTTCTCTTGTTAATTGGTATCACAAATACAATTAAGTCCTATAGGTTTTTATTCTGGGAGTTCCTACAGCATAAAATTTATATGCATGCACTGTTTTCCAATAAAGTTATAAAAAAATTGGAGCACACGGGAAAGAAGAAAATAATGCACTACTGGAACCTATATATCAACCGTGGTTTTCCGTACCGTGTCCGTATGTCAAACGTCCTGTGTCCGTACCGTGTCCGTATGTCAACCGTGCTGTGTCCGTACCGTGTCCGTATGTCAACCGTGCTGTGTCCGTACCATATGTCCGGATGTCAACCGTGCTGTGTCCGTATGTCAACCGTGCTGTGTCCGTACCATGTCCGTATGTCAACCATACTCTGTCCGTACTATGTCACGGTTACAAACTCTGCAACTCGCCTTTTTCGCGTGAGAAATCGGAGCATAATTTTTAATGACGTTTAGGTCGAGTTTGGCTATTTGTTTGACCTCTAGCGAATGAAATTTACAAGCCAATCGATCGGCCAGGACAAAATTCAGCTGGCTCTTTGTCCCGGCCAGACAAACTTTGTCCTCCTAATGCGATTAGGCCCTTAGACTCGGATTTCTCACGCGAAAAAAGCCGAGTTGCAGAGTTTGTTTACGTTTGATAACAATGCTTCCTTTGAATATTTTTGCACAACTCATCGCCTTACTAGTAGTAAATTCATTCTATGAATATCAAGAACAACAACTTCTGCTCAAGTCAAGCTGGGTGTTAATTGAAAAACCTGTCAGATTTGACGTTTGACCTAGTTGCATTCGCATATGTTTCCTGCTAGCGTTTACAGTTTTTTTTTTTTTGTCAAAACAAACAAACTTTTGACTATTGCGAATAAGCCCTTACTGCTCTTACGGCGCCATGAATATAATGAAGGGTGCATTGGGTACACTGTGTAGTGCCCACATTCCTCATGTACAGCGGCTTACGTTAATCGTCCAAAACGAAGTTTCAAGGGCCATAACAAAAACAATTATCACATCAATAAATCACAATTTAAAGTAGATAACGCCTCTGGCGATAATGGTAAAGAACATGTAGTAATCACAATTTAAAGTAGATTGAAAATAACGCCTCTGGCGATAATGGTAAAGAACATGTAGTAATATAGCTATTTTTACGCCCAGAGCGAACCAAAACACAGAGAAACAGCTGCAAGGGAAAAACCAATTCGGTTTTTCGCGGCAAGCATTTTGTGCTCTGTTGCCATAGCTTGAAAAAAAAATTATGAATCTTTGGCTCTAATTGAAATTTTGTCCATGGGGATTCCTAAATCCTAGATGCCATGAGATTTGTTATTTTTGTCTCATACTTTTTAATAAAATGCAAAAAGCAGGGAGCTGTGGAAATTAGCTTTAGTACATGGCAAATTAACACCGACTAACATTAATATTTTGACTCCAAGTGCAAACCAGGAAATGAATTGAAAAGCAAACCCGAAAAGAGGTTGACTATTGATCAAAAAGCCCGATGTCCACGCGGGGTAAATTGTTTTGGTGAAACAGGAATGTATTTTGATTGAAACCATTGTTACAAGGACCCCTCATTTGCGAAGTAAATAGAAAATTGATGGCTTAATCATTATAGAATATAATTCATTTAACCCGGGCTCAAAAGTGAAATGATCACAGACACACAACTTAACTCTCAAGGAAAGCGACTCTTGCTTATTTTGCATGGAATTTCAGCCACTTTTTTTCGCCATGTCTACTGAGGAGCCAAAGTTGTCGGTTCCTTCTGGATTTAGGAATTTGTTAGAAAGCTTGACGGTGGAAATACTTCGAGTTCGACCTGATAATATTCCTAGCTTTGCCGCAGATTTCTTTCGTGAACGACTAGCAGCGAGGCAACGTAAGTATTTCTTTCATCATAAAGGATAAAAGTTATGGTAAATGAAAATCAATGAATAACGAAACATATATGTAACAGGTCTGTAGCGAGGCTAAACAAAATCGAATAAAAATTCGTGGCTTGTCATCATTCTTGCTTAGAAAATTGGCAAGATCGAACTAAAAGGGCCCGGTAATAAGTAAAATGTTGTCAGCGAAACGAAGCTAAGGTGTTTTGTATCTACAGTAGAAAAGGAAAAGTATCCTTTCAAAACAAAAAATAGATGTGTCGATGCTGTTTACTTGTCATGAATAGGGCAATTTATTCTCCCCCAGACCCAAACCAGCGAAAATTAGCGTCAAGCGCCATAAACATCTTGACTGATAAGAGTGATAGATCAATACAATAAGGTGGACAAAAAGTTTTTTTCAAAACGTTAATTTTCGTGCGAGCATATTCTCTATAATCATCTTAGCCCAATTCTCTTGATGCTTTTGACTTTATGAATCGTTTGTAATAGCAAGCCCGTTTTATTTCAACAGAAGGCTCACGCCAATGAAAAATATTGACTTTCATTTACGGACACATAAGGGTATAGACTTTATGGCCAATAATTAAATTTTGCTTCAAACGCGAAAAAAATTTACAACTGAAAAAAAATTTATACAACTGGCGCATCGAAACAGAATTAATATTCCAATGTTTTTTTTTATAACAGCTATTGTAAGTTATTTTGAATACGAAAGTTATGCAAAAAAGGTGTAACCATTATTACATATACAGCTGTAACTTGCTTCTGTCAGATATTCAAATGCAATATATTACCTAGAAAATGTTAACATCTCTTTTTTATTATTTTATTAAATCCGTCGTTGAAATGAAATGATAGTCATAAAAAGACGCAAAGAAGCCAATCGATGATAAAACACTTATACAAGATATCCGGTGGTACTACTGAAAACTAAATCACAAACATCAGTTAGGTTGACAATATTTTGCTTCAAGAAGTTCCCTTGATTCCAAGCAAAACAGCTTCCTTTAGGATTGATAAAAAAGTCAGAGTACATTTAAGCTTGAACATGGCACTAATCCTTGCGTTTGAGACTTATATTTTTATCCTACTCCTCTTGTGTCTCTTTGCGTTGATTTGCACACATGCTCCCTCTCCGTGTTCTTCGCAGGTGGAAAAGCCGGTTAAAAGTCAGTGACGAAAAACTTACTTTTTTACTATAACCATAGGGATAATAAAGACCGGGGAACTCGAAAAAAGGGATTTTCCCATTTTTTTTATACTGTGTACGGTCGGCAAATGTTGAAAAGCGCAGTGTGTGTCATTTCTCAAACAATTATTACACGGAACGGTGTTGCTTACAGTAATGGCTAATTGCATCTGTAATTTTACCAGAGGGGGGGGGGGGGGGGGGGGGGTAAAGTAGCCCAGAGTTCCAGAGGGAGGGGTATCTGGAGTCCTAAAAATCCAGAGGGGAGAGGGGTATAAATACTTATATCCTCAACCCCCGGTGCAGATAAAAGATGCAATCAGCCAATGGCTGCTATATGGAGATAGCGGAAATATAAAAGCATCGAAAACGCACTTTCTTATAGAATAGATAGAGGAGACGTGAGATATTAACCGCGCGAAGGAAAATAATCGCAGAAAAGACACAAGCGAAGAAGTACGTCCTTTTTCACCTGTGCCCTCTTCACGCCGGTTTACACGCGCGCTCTTTTCTATTTCCAGGAAACGGTTACGATGACTGCCTTCTCGGATCTCAAATCGACGGATTTTATAACTTTGAGCCGGACCGCCCGGGAAACTTCAAAGACAAGTCCAAGAAAGTTAAAGAGCATGGGCATTACGAGCCTGCACGTGCCAAACTCAATGATACAGCGGATGGCAACAATAATTGTGGCGAGTCGAAGAAGCAGACAACAAGCGAAGATGACGGCGAGAGGTGCGAAACAGCTGCAACCAAAATCCAGGCGGGTTACCATGGTTACACATGTCGGAAGAAGATAAAACACCAGAACGAGGCCGCTATGAAAATTCAATCCCAGTATCGCGGATATAAAGTACGAGCGAGACTGGTGATGACAGAGATTGAAAGGCAGGATAAGGATGAAGGTGATTCGTTATCTGCTCAGGAAGTAAAAGCTGCAACTCAAATACAGGCCCATTTTAGGGGGTACCAAACCAGGGCGCGACTTCAAGAAGGCAGCGGCGAATCCAAAAAGGCGGGCAGTGACAGTCCTAAGAAGGTCAGCGGTGAACAGCGAAAGGCGTACAGTGTCAGCGGCGAGCAGCAAAAGGCGGCTACAGCAATTCAGGCGGGATACCGAGGGTATCGCAGCAGGAAGAAGGTAAAGAAAGAGGTTGAGGCTTCTACAACTATTCAGGCGGGCTTCAGGGGTTACAAGGTTCGTAAGGAGGCTAAAAAAAGAGAGGAGGCATCTACCACCATCCAGAAAGGGTACAGAGGATACAGGGCGAGGCGGACCAGGTCGGAAGCGGCGATAAGGATACAGGCGCGCTACAGAGGATATGCGACTAGGAAGAAGAACAAGGCGTCACGCCCAGGTTCTGCTGGACAAACCAAAGGGCTTCTTGAACTGAAGGAGCCGGAGGAAGAAGTGAATTTCCCGGTCGATAGAGAAATTATGGATGGACTGATGACAGTCGGCGCGGGTGAAAATAGGGCGTCTTTCAGCTTGCCGCCGGGAGATGTGAAATTTGAGGCGGATCTAGACAGTGATAGTGACACCGATCTCGATAAGATTGTTAGTAAGATCAAGCGTAGTCATGCTGCCGAAGAGGATGAAGACCAAACAGATAACCAAGTGTAGGGTTGTTTACCATTTAATCGAAAATTCCGGTGCTTCTGGTTATTTCGTAAATGGTACAGATTCTTCCCACTGAAAAATGTGTAATTGCTTGAGAGGTATTCCACTTTCACCGGGAATACCAGAAACTCCGAAAAATCGTGTACCATTTACAGTTTTGTATAGAATATTTGACCGAGGCCCCAATCGGCCACTATTCCCCAGAACCCTCAAAGTAGAATTTCTGGGTACAGAAGCAAATAGTACACAAGTCACCCCGGCAATTCTGGAATATTAGAAACTTTTTCTTACCATTATGGCAGTCCGGAAAAACTGGGATCTCATCCTGAAATTTCCGATTAAATGGTAAACAACCTAGGTTCCTGCGTGCAACCAGGAATGCAGAGGTTTGCCCTGCGTGGGTAGAGAAAGGTCGCGGTGGATTGGGGTCGAGGAAGGGAAATACTTCGTAAATACTCGTCCAATAGATGGGGATGAGGGTTTTTTTTTTCCTGGTGGTAGGCAAGTTTACCAGCTGCTGTAAAACCGGACTTGTTAAGGTATCAGTACGCCCGTGAGAGATCGAAGGTACGACAAAACAAAAGAATCGAGTACTCATAGTCAAACTGACTTTCACAAAAATTCCCGAAAACAATATAGCGAGACAATTTTTGAAAACTGGAAATCCCGAGTGTTCTATCCGTTATCTTCCATCAACTAACTGAAATAATATAGATACCGTTGGTCGGTTATGAATACTGTATATACCAATACCGTTTGCCGGTTATCTATCAGTCATTCTTACCAATCAATCAATCAGTCATTCTCATCAATCAATCAGTCATTCTCATTAATCAATCAATCAGTCATTCTCATCAATCAGTCATTCTCATCAATCAATCAGTCATTCTCATCAATCAATCAGTCATTTTCATCAATCAGTCATTCTCATCAATCAATCAATCTGTCGTTCTTATCAATCAATCAGTCATTCTCATCAATCAATTAATCTGTCGTTCGCATCAATCAATCAGTCATTCTCATCAATCAATCAATCAGTCATTCTCATCAATCAATCAATCAGTCATTCTTATCAATCAATCAGTCATTCTCATCAATCAATCAATCGACCGACCGATCGATGTTCAATCAATCATCAATCACGTAATGATCGCGGTATTGGGCAGCTACAAAACAAATGAAGATGATGACCCGAATATCATATTTAATGATTTTATTTCATTTTCTCTGCCTATTTAAAAGCATTTGCTCAATATGTTCCACTAAAACATCGCACAAAACCTACGAACTGGACAAACCAAGAAGTTGGACCCGAGGGCGGTGCTTCCTTATTCTAAATATCATCCGACACAACAGAAAATCCAAAAACTCATCTTGGCAAATACAGAACAATTACAACTTGAAAATACTGTCATTGATTAGACTTTATATATATAAAGACATCGAGAGAATAAACTAGTTCATTTTAGCTTGACAGTCTCTGAAATCGAGCCGCGAATCATTTTAGACAAAATAAAAGCTCTATAAGATCCTAGCACACCGTCCAAAACAATAACGGCACCGAGAAACAATCAGTAGTTCAACTAGTTTAAGATTAGTCTGTTGGCCTGTTCGCCTTAGCATTGGGGAGCAAACGTCGCCAGAAATTTGGTATGCAAAATAGCATAAAGGCGCAAAAAGTCGCAAATGAGAACCCTGGCATTTTTGCAATAAAACTGCACTCCGTTGCCTGCAAGCAAACGCTACGGTAGAGACAGAATGTCTGTAAATGGCACACATATATCCGGTTATTCTTTATACATTTGACATAGCGATAACAGACCTTAAAATAAAACCCCACAGACAGATCGAATCTACGACAACTAGATCACGTCATAGTGCATCCAACCCGAACACTTATCTTCTTGAGTTAAATAGAAAATAAATTACAAAGTTTCAACCTTGGAGGGATGGGTGCGAAGGTTTTGAGAGGGAAAACTCTGGTTTGTGCTTATCACCTATTGCACAACCTGACCCGGTAGACCGCGAGGGTCGAGTCATTTCCCGGATTTCTTCATTAGGACACTCGTAGTGCCTCATTCGGCGGTCTCGTTTGAAGGTTTGTCTTCGGGATAGGTCACAGGCTCCTCGCCACCATTGCCTTGCTCATCGTCAGGCGGCGGAGCGGGGTCTTGGTCGAGTGCTTGTTCCGCTCCATCTTCTGGGGTGTCTCCATTGTCGGCCTCACACTCGCCCTCCTCCTGCTCCTGGAAAAAAAGGTAATGCTTAAGGGGGCATTTGGACGTGTGAAGAGTCGATCAAAATCATGGGGAAAAATTAAAGTACCATCCGGGTTTATCAAATGACCTTAGATATCTCGGATAAATCAAATAGACAGTGTGAACCCGAAACCAGAGGGACGTTAACATACAGCATATTTGTTGATGGAAGAGGGAGGGGGAGAGCGCTGTTTTCAATGAAAAAGTTAATTGCAAAGGCTTACCTCCTCAGGACACAGGTCGCAAGCTTTGGCGAGTGTCAGTCGAGCACTGTGAGACCGTTCAAGGAAATACCTGCAAAAATATAAAGTAAGGCTATGAGAGTGTTCAGGGTATTTAATGAATAATCCCTAAGAACCTGAGGCTGTAAAAATATATATTGACCTTCACTCCTCAAAGCCGCATTGTCACCAGTTTACTTCCGGTCGATTATGTAAGAATCTCCGATGATTTTTTACGGAAAACACGAAAAATATTTCAAAATATAGAAAGCAGTGTGTCTATTGGAAGTTTCTTTGAGGATGTGACCGCTAATTTAGAGCGGATGGCCTGTTAAATATTTCGGATTCGAATAGATTCTTTTGTCTTTTAACGGTTGAGGTTTCCGTCGGACCTCCGGAAGTAAACTGGTGACAATGCGGCTTTTAGTCTTCGGGTTTTCAACGTGAGAAGCTCTGGCACCTTGGGAATGGTATGTTGGGTATGTTGGCAATGTCTCCCTCTGTTAATTTATGATGGAGTATAGGCAATTGATGGGGAAGTTACTTTTTTTTTAATTCTCTTTAAGTTGTGTAACCTTAGACAATAACCGTGCCATTGCAACGATCGGTATGTAGGGATAATAGCTTACCCATTCGAAGTCTCGTTCGATTGAGCTGGCGGCGACCAATTGTTGTAAGTGTAGTTAGCGCCACCGGCATACGGCCGCTGCAGAGTCAATAGCAGATATTGCATTAAAACATGTACAGAGTCAATAGCAGATAGGGCATTAGAACACGTACAGAGTCAATAGCAGATAGGGCATTAGAACACGTACAGAGTCAATAGCAGATAGGGCACTAGAACACGTACAGAGTCAATAGCAGATAGGGCATTAGAACACGTACAGAGTCAATAGCAGATAGGGCAATAGAACACGTACAGAGTCAATAGCAGATAGGGCATTAGAACACGTACAGAGTCAATAGCAGATAGGGCATTAGAACACGTACAGAGTCAATAGCAGATAGGGCATTAGAACACGTACAGAGGCAATAGCAGATAGGGCAATAGAACACGCACAGAGTCAATAGCAGATAGGGCATTAGAACACGTACAGAGTCAATAGCAGATAGGGCATTAGAACACGTACAGAGTCAATAGCAGATAGGGCATTAGAACACGTACAGAGTCAATAGCAGATAGGGCATTAGAACACGTACAGAGTCAATAGCAGATAGGGCTTAGAACACGTACAGAGTCAATAGCAGATAGGGCATTAGAACACGTACAGAGTCAATAGCAGATATGGCACTAGAACACGCACAGAGTTAATAGCAGATAGGGCATTAGAACATGTACAGATTGATTCGTGTACAAGAAAAGGAATTATGTGTTTTTCCATCAAGCTGGTCACAGATCTCCCACACACACTGCCTCCCTCATTGATTCGTGTATCTGGTGGTGTGGATACAGGTTATCCCACTTCAGTTTACGCCAAGCAAAAACTCCCTTGCATATCCATAAGGAAGTGATGGGGTGTAACCCTCTCGAGTTCGTCGCTACCTCCCCCCCCCACCCTTCATAAGGCTTTAAGGAAGTGATGGGGTGTAACCCTATCGAGTTCGTCGCTACCCCAACCCCCCCCCCCACCCTTCATAAGGCTTTAAGGAAGTGATGGGGTGTAACCCTATCGAGTTCGTCGCTACCCCCCCCCCCCCCCCACCCTTCATAAGGCTTTAAGGAAGTGATGGGGTGTTACCCTCTCGTGTTCGTCGCTACCCCCCTCCCCCTCATAAGTCTTTAGGGAAGTGATCGGGTGTTACCCTGTCGAGCTCGTCGCCTAGCCACTCCATGGCCCACGTCCACTTGCGTTTCAAGTCCGGAGAGGTGAGCAGAATCTGATGCGCCATTTGGCAACTGCAAGCAATGAAACGTGGGTCACTAACTGTTCCTTGGCAAATCAAGGCAGCATGGAAAAATGCAATGGATCTAACGGAGATAAACCACACTAGAGGATCGATATTTGAATTCAAAACTGAGTTGAAGTTGGCGCCGCTAAATTGATTTCGATAAAAATACAATTTCTTAAAAACAAAGACGATTTATTAAAAATATATGCTGTTAATAAACTAATATGTTATGAAGCTCTTCATGTCCAAGTACCGTTATAAGTAGGATCTTACTTTGTGAAAAGCGGAACCACAAAGCTATGGTACTTTGTGAAAAGCGCAAACATATACCTATCTTACTTTATGAAAAGCGCAACCACTTTGTGAAAATTGCGACCATAAACCTATCTCACTTTGTGAAAAGTGCTACCATAAACCTATCTTACTTTGTGAAAACTGCGACTAAAAACTGATCTTACTTTGTGAAAAGCGCGACCATAAACCTATCTTACTTTGTGAAAAGCGCGACCATAAACTTGATACACTGGTATGCGCGTTTCTGGTAGTGGTTCTTGGAGCGGTTGATTATCTCAAAGAGCCCGTCTTTGTCATCCGGGATCCCCCGCAGTGTGTTGTGAATCCGGTGGCTCTGCCAAGAGTCCTGCAGCAGTAACATCTGAAGCAGCAGGTCGAAGTACGGACGGAGCTCATACGTGTATGAGTATGCGACCTACACAACCAAACACGCGTTAGTACGGGCAGGGAAGAGGGAGAAAAGAAAGCAACCTAGTAAGGAAACCTCGTTAATACGGGCAGGGAAGAGGGAGAAATAAAGGGCAACCTAGAAAACGAAACTTCTCTAGTACGGACAGGGAAGAGGGAGAAAAGAAGGCAACCTAGTAAGGAAACCTCGTTAATACGGGCAGGAAAGAGGGAGAAAAGAAGGCAACCTAGAGAACGAAACTTCTCTAGTACGGGCAGGGAAAAAGGAGAAAAGAAGGCAACCCCAGAGGACTAAACCTCGTTAGTACGGGCAGATAAGAGAAAGAATGGAAGGTAACTCCTAGAACCAAACCCTCGTTTGTACGGGCAGGGGAAAGGGAGAGAACCTAGAGAAGGAAAACCTCGTTAGTACGGCCAGGTAAGAGAAAGAAGAAAAGGAAACTCCTAGAACCAAACCCTCGTTAGTACGGGAAGGGAAAGGAGAGAAAAAAAGGCAACAAAGAGAACGAAACCTCGTAAGTATGGGCAACAGATACCGGAGAGCAAAGACAAGGAAATGAGTAAGACAAGATAAATAGTGCCAATGCAGCGATGTTGGCGCTGTTTGTACGGGACTTTACAATAACTTTTGTACACAAAATAAAATTCAAGTGAAAACCAGGGACGTTTTTGTGTATTAAAATACACACTCGTGAGTGAATGTGATAAATGCACTCACCTGCCATAGAAGTTCGCTTAGCACCGCGCGTGAGAAGTGAGGGTTCTCCCAACAACAGAACTAAGATGCACAAAGTAACGTTAGAAACGGTAAAACAACGGCCGGGGTAAAAAAAAAAAATAGGCGGACAGCACGCAAACCTACCTAACCTAGCTAACTAACTAACAAACCATCTTATAACCTAAAAAGGCATGATCACGGAAAACCTACTTACAAACGCAGAAAGTAATCTTAACCAAGGCATCTTATAAACCAGGAAGGTTATGTAAGTTATTCCCGGTAATCCTGTATGATTCCCGTTTTCAGCTTTCTAAAATAACTGTGCATTTTTCGCTTGTTTATCTATTTCTTCTTACCCTGAGTAGCTTAAGCGTCTCTTCTGATGACGTCGTGTCCTCTATAACTTTCTTCAGATAGCTGCAAAATTAACAAAAAGTCTTACGGGACGAAATGTGACTAATAAAGGGAAGGGAATATATGACGTTTCTTTCAAACTCTTTCTCGCATTCGACAGTTTATAAGTTAGGTTTAAGCGTCTAGAATCGTTATATAGGCAATAGGCATTCTGCGGCAGTAAATCGATTAGTGTTCAAGTTGTAAGTCAAAGGATTCAGAGTTCGCCGATTTAGATAATAAAGAGCGTTTGGAACCCATTAGAGCAGCACTGAAAAGGCAAAGAGTCAAGTCAAATAATTCTCGCTGGATTAGCGGCAACAGGCTCTAAAGTGCGCTGACAGGAACCTGCCCCCTGCTGATAGTCTAGGAGCGATGTACTCACGTGAATTTGTTAAAGAGCGCTTCGGTGACGTCTGGCTGAAGGTCCATCAAAGGCTGCCCCTCTCCAAAGGGATTGGCAAGCGGAGGGCTCCCCTACAGGGAAGAGAGTCACTTAGGGAAAAAGCTATAGTCTATTGGCACAATACCGTAAAATAGCCAGCTAATTCAAAAAAGGCATTTACATATGTTCAATAATCGTCAATAAATTACCTAACTTCACGCATTGAGGGTTCTTTAAAGTTTTGTCTTGCAAATGAGCGAAACTCAATAATCTTTCATAACACCTAGCAAATAACAATGTTCCATCCGAGACTCTTACTGTCCAACACGCACGAGAGTCGGTCTAGTGAGCCACGTGTCTTATCATAGTCACGTGTCCTACCATAGTCACGTGTCTTACCATGGACGACTGCATCCGAGCTGACACATCACAGCTACGCACCAGCTGAGCCACCACGCTATACAGCTTGCCGAGCTCCGCGTAACGCAGCGGAGGGCCTGGACCCTCGTCGACTGCCACAAGCATGAACGTGGCGGGAACACCGAATGAGAGCAGTTGGGCTTTCTGTGGAACGAGACAAGTTGAAGATTATGGTAAGGGCATGGCCGGGCTCACGCATACAACTGTTTTAAATAAGGTTGCATCCTCGATAATCAATGTATCGTAACCCGCATTAGTTCATGGGTAATGTTTAATTGAACGATTCCTGGTCCGTAAAAGCCATAACGGCTTTCCAAACCTGAATTAGTTTTCATTTGCGCTCGTTTGTTTATCTATTTGATACCAGTGAAGCAATGCCTTACATGGATTCTCCGACAGCAACCTTGAAACAATAACAAATTTGAATCAGGTGAATAAAAACTAATTTCATGATGGAGAGGATTTGTTTAAAAAAATAAAATGCACCCGATTAATCCGTTTTTAAACTTAAATATTCTGCCCAAACAATCAAACCCCCTCTTTATCTCTTGTTCAAACTACGAATGCAAATGACGGTAAAGCGCTTCTTGCCTCAACAGCCACCCCCCTCCCCACCCTTCTCCAGTCTAGCACCTACACAATACCCTGTGTTTCCTTACCAAAGCTGAACAAAGCATAGCGTACAGCCCCCCTCCCCCATAAATAATATAAAAGCCATAATGATCTCATAACTTCCCGGCGAAAAGGCTAGCCCCCCTCCCCCCCCCCCCCCCCCCCCGTGTTTTCTCACCTCTGCTGCACCAAATGTGGCGTACATAAGGAAGAACTGAAAGTACTGCTGCACGTGTCGACCATGTTCCGGCACCTCTTTCTTCAGCAATCCCAGCACTGCCCGCAGGATGTGATCGCTCAAGGTGGCCTTGTTATCCAGCTCTGCACAAAAAAAATGGTAAGACATATGGACGTTTAAGGTCAAATAGGTCAAATAGGCTACTGGTGTGTAAGATTGGTCACGTGTAAATAGGCTGAACAAGGCTACTGGCGTGTAAGATTGGTCACGTGTAAATAGGCTGAACAAGGCTACTGGTGTGTAAGGTCACGTGTAAATAGGCTGAACAAGGCTTCTGGCGTGTAAGATTGGTCACGTGTAAATAGGCTGAACAAGGCTACTGGCGTGTAAGATTGGTCACGTGTAAATAGGCTGAACAAGGCTACTGGTGTGTAAGATTGGTCACGTGTAAATAGGCTGAACAAGGCTACTGGTGTGTAAGATTGGTCACGTGTAAATAGGCTGAACAAGGCTTCTGGCGTGTAAGATTGGTCACGTGTAAATAGGCTGAACAAGGCTTCTGGCGTGTAAGATTGGTCACGTGTAAATAGGCTGAACAAGGCTACTGGCGTGTAAGATTGGTCACGTGTAAATAGGCTGAACAAGGCTACTGGCGTGTAAGATTGGTCACGTGTAAATAGGCTGAACAAGGCTACTGGCGTGTAAGATTGGTCACGTGTAAATAGGCTGAACAAGGCTTCTGGCGTGTAAGATTGGTCACGTGTAAATAGGCTGAACAAGGCTTCTGGCGTGTAAGATTGGTCACGTGTAAATAGGCTGAACAAGGCTACTGGTGTGTAAGATTGGTCACGTGTAAATAGGCTGAACAAGGCTTCTGGCGTGTAAGATTGGTCACGTGTAAATAGGCTGAACAAGGCTTATGGCGTGTAAGATTGGTCACGTGTAAATAGGCTGAACAAGGCTTCTGGCGTGTAAGATTGGTCACGTGTAAATAGGCTGAACAAGGCTTATGGCATGTAAGATTGGTCACGTGTAAATAGGCTGAACAAGGCTACTGGCGTGTAAGATTGGTCACGTGTAAATAGGCTGAACAAGGCTTCTGGCGTGTAAGATTGGTCACGTGTAAATAGGCTGAACAAGGCTTATGGCGTGTAAGATTGGTCACGTGTAAATAGGCTGAACAAGGCTACTGGCGTGTAAGATTGGTCACGTGTAAATAGGCTGAACAAGGCTTATGGCATGTAAGATTGGTCACGTGTAAATAGGCTGAACAAGGCTACTGGCGTGTAAGATTGGTCACGTGTAAATAGGCTGAACAAGGCTTCTGGCGTGTAAGATTGGTCACGTGTAAATAGGCTGAACAAGGCTTCTGGCGTGTAAGATTGGTCACGTGTAAATAGGCTGAACAAGGCTTATGGCGTGTAAGATTGGTCACGTGTAAATAGGCTGAACAAGGCTACTTGCGTGTAAGATTGGTCACGTGTAAATAGGCTGAACAAGGCTTATGGCGTGTAAGATTGGTCACGTGTAAATAGGCTGAACAAGGCTTCTGGCGTGTAAGATTGGTCACGTGTAAATAGGCTGAACAAGGCTACTGGCGTGTAAGATTGGTCACGTGTAAATAGGCTGAACAAGGCTACTGGCGTGTAAGATTGGTCACGTGTAAATAGGCTGAACAAGGCTACTGGCGTGTAAGGTCACGTGTAAATAGGCTGAACAAGGCTACTGGTGTGTAAGATTGGTCACGTGTAAATAGGCTGAACAAGGCTACTGGTGTGTAAGATTGGTCACGTGTAAATAGGCTGAACAAGGCTACTGGCGTGTAAGATTGGTCACGTGTAAATAGGCTGAACAAGGCTACTGGCGTGTAAGATTGGTCACGTGTAAATAGGCTGAACAAGGCTTCTGGCGTGTAAGATTGGTCACGTGTAAATAGGCTGAACAAGGCTTCTGGCGTGTAAGATTGGTCACGTGTAAATAGGCTGAACAAGGCTACTGGCGTGTAAGATTGGTCACGTGTAAATAGGCTGAACAAGGCTACTGGCGTGTAAGATTGGTCACGTGTAAATAGGCTGAACAAGGCTTCTGGCGTGTAAGATTGGTCACGTGTAAATAGGCTGAACAAGGCTACTGGCGTGTAAGATTGGTCACGTGTAAATAGGCTGAACAAGGCTTCTGGCGTGTAAGATTGGTCACGTGTAAATAGGCTGAACAAGGCTACTGGCGTGTAAGATTGGTCACGTGTAAATAGGCTGAACAAGGCTTCTGGCGTGTAAGATTGGTCACGTGTAAATAGGCTGAACAAGGCTTATGGCGTGTAAGATTGGTCACGTGTAAATAGGCTGAACAAGGCTACTTGCGTGTAAGATTGGTCACGTGTAAATAGGCTGAACAAGGCTTATGGCGTGTAAGATTGGTCACGTGTAAATAGGCTGAACAAGGCTAATGGCGTGTAAGATTGGTCACGTGTAAATAGGCTGAACAAGGCTACTGGCGTCTAAGATTGGTCACGTGTAAATAGGCTGAACAAGGCTACTGGCGTGTAAGATTGGTCACGTGTAAATAGGCTGAACAAGGCTACTGGCGTGTAAGGTCACGTGTAAATAGGCTGAACAAGGCTACTGGTGTGTAAGATTGGTCACGTGTAAATAGGCTGAACAAGGCTACTGGCGTGTAAGATTGGTCACGTGTAAATAGGCTGAACAAGGCTACTGGCGTGTAAGATTGGTCACGTGTAAATAGGCTGAACAAGGCTTATGGCGTGTAAGATTGGTCACGTGTAAATAGGCTGAACAAGGCTTATGGCGTGTAAGATTGGTCACGTGTAAATAGGCTGAACAAGGCTTATGGCGTGTAAGATTGGTCACGTGTAAATAGGCTGAACAAGGCTTATGGCATGTAAGATTGGTCACGTGTAAATAGGCTGAACAAGGCTTCTGGCGTGTAAGGTCACGTGTAAATAGGCTGAACAAGGCTTCTGGTGTGTAAGATTGGTCACGTGTAAATAGGCTGAACAAGGCTACTGGTGTGTAAGATTGGTCACGTGTAAATAGGCTGAACAAGGCTTCTGGCGTCTAAGATTGGTCACGTGTAAATAGGCTGAACAAGGCTACTGGTGTGTAAGATTGGTCACGTGTAAATAGGCTGAACAAGGCTACTGGCGTGTAAGGTCACGTGTAAATAGGCTGAACAAGGCTTCTGGCGTGTAAGATTGGTCACGTGTAAATAGGCTGAACAAGGCTTCTGGCGTGTAAGATTGGTCACGTGTAAATAGGCTGAACAAGGCTTCTGGTGTGTAAGATTGGTCACGTGTAAATAGGCTGAACAAGGCTACTGGTGTGTAAGATTGGTCACGTGTAAATAGGCTGAACAAGGCTACTGGCGTCTAAGATTGGTCACGTGTAAATAGGCTGAACAAGGCTACTGGTGTGTAAGATTGGTCACGTGTAAATAGGCTGAACAAGGCTTCTGGCGTGTAAGATTGGTCACGTGTAAATAGGCTGAACAAGGCTTCTGGCGTGTAAGATTGGTCACGTGTAAATAGGCTGAACAAGGCTACTGGTGTGTAAGATTGGTCACGTGAAAATAGGCTGAACAAGGCTACTGGCGTGTAAGATTGGTCACGTGTAAATAGGCTGAACAAGGCTACTGGTGTGTAAGATTGGTCACGTGTAAATAGGCTGAACAAGGCTTATGGCGTGTAAGATTGGTCACGTGTAAATAGGCTGAACAAGGCTACTGGTGTGTAAGATTGGTCACGTGTAAATAGGCTGAACAAGGCTTATGGCGTGTAAGATTGGTCACGTGTAAATAGGCTGAACAAGGCTTCTGGCGTGTAAGATTGGTCACGTGTAAATAGGCTGAACAAGGCTTCTGGCGTGTAAGATTGGTCACGTGTAAATAGGCTGAACAAGGCTACTGGTGTGTAAGATTGGTCACGTGTAAATAGGCTGAACAAGGCTACTGGCGTGTAAGATTGGTCACGTGTAAATAGGCTGAACAAGGCTACTGGTGTGTAAGGTCACGTGTAAATAGGCTGAACAAGGCTTCTGGCGTGTAAGATTGGTCACGTGTAAATAGGCTGAACAAGGCTTCTGGCGTGTAAGATTGGTCACGTGTAAATAGGCTGAACAAGGCTTCTGGCGTGTAAGATTGGTCACGTGTAAATAGGCTGAACAAGGCTTATGGCATGTAAGATTGGTCACGTGTAAATAGGCTGAACAAGGCTACTGGCGTGTAAGATTGGTCACGTGTAAATAGGCTGAACAAGGCTACTGGCGTGTAAGATTGGTCACGTGTAAATAGGCTGAACAAGGCTACTGGCGTGTAAGATTGGTCACGTGTAAATAGGCTGAACAAGGCTACTGGCGTGTAAGATTGGTCACGTGTAAATAGGCTGAACAAGGCTACTGGCGTGTAAGATTGGTCACGTGTAAATAGGCTGAACAAGGCTACTGGCGTGTAAGATTGGTCACGTGTAAATAGGCTGAACAAGGCTTCTGTCGTGTAAGATTGGTCACGTGTAAATAGGCTGAACAAGGCTTATGGCATGTAAGATTGGTCACGTGTAAATAGGCTGAACAAGGCTTCTGGCGTGTAAGATTGGTCACGTGTAAATAGGCTGAACAAGGCTTATGGCGTGTAAGATTGGTCACGTGTAAATAGGCTGAACAAGGCTTCTGGCGTGTAAGATTGGTCACGTGTAAATAGGCTGAACAAGGCTTCTGGCGTGTAAGATTGGTCACGTGTAAATAGGCTGAACAAGGCTTATGGCGTGTAAGATTGGTCACGTGTAAATAGGCTGAACAAGGCTTCTGGCGTGTAAGATTTGTCACGTGTAAATAGGCTGAACAAGGCTTCTGGCGTGTAAGATTGGTCACGTGTAAATAGGCTGAACAAGGCTACTGGCGTGTAAGATTGGTCACGTGTAAATAGGCTGAACAAGGCTTCTGGCGTGTAAGATTGGTCACGTGTAAATAGGCTGAACAAGGCTTATGGCGTGTAAGATTGGTCACGTGTAAATAGGCTGAACAAGGCTACTTGCGTGTAAGATTGGTCACGTGTAAATAGGCTGAACAAGGCTTATGGCGTGTAAGATTGGTCACGTGTAAATAGGCTGAACAAGGCTTCTGGCGTGTAAGATTGGTCACGTGTAAATAGGCTGAACAAGGCTACTGGCGTGTAAGATTGGTCACGTGTAAATAGGCTGAACAAGGCTACTGGCGTGTAAGATTGGTCACGTGTAAATAGGCTGAACAAGGCTACTGGCGTGTAAGGTCACGTGTAAATAGGCTGAACAAGGCTACTGGCGTGTAAGATTGGTCACGTGTAAATAGCCTGAACAAGGCTTATGGCGTGTAAGATTGGTCATGTGTAAATAGGCTGAACAAGGCTACTGGCGTGTAAGATTGGTCACGTGTAAATAGGCTGAACAAGGCTACTGGCGTGTAAGATTGGTCACGTGTAAATAGGCTGAACAAGGCTACTGGCGTGTAAGATTGGTCACGTGTAAATAGGCTGAACAAGGCTACTGGTGTGTAAGATTGGTCACGTGTAAATAGGCTGAACAAGGCTACTGGCGTGTAAGATTGGTCACGTGTAAATAGGCTGAACAAGGCTACTGGTGTGTAAGATTGGTCACGTGTAAATAGGCTGAACAAGGCTACTGGTGTGTAAGATTGGTCACGTGTAAATAGGCTGAACAAGGCTACTGGTGTGTAAGATTGGTCACGTGTAAATAGGCTGAACAAGGCTACTGGTGTGTAAGATTGGTCACGTGTAAATAGGCTGAACAAGGCTACTGGCGTGTAAGATTGGTCACGTGTAAATAGGCTGAACAAGGCTACTGGCGTGTAAGATTGGTCACGTGTAAATAGGCTGAACAAGGCTTCTGGCGTGTAAGATTGGTCACGTGTAAATAGGCTAAACAAGGCTTCTGGCGTGTAAGATTGGTCACGTGTAAATAGGCTGAACAAGGCTACTGGCGTGTAAGATTGGTCACGTGTAAATAGGCTGAACAAGGCTTCTGGCGTGTAAGATTGGTCACGTGTAAATAGGCTGAACAAGGCTTCTGGCTTGTAAGATTGGTCACGTGTAAATAGGCTGAACAAGGCTACTGGCGTGTAAGATTGGTCACGTGTAAATAGGCTGAACAAGGCTTCTGGCGTGTAAGATTGGTCACGTGTAAATAGGCTGAACAAGGCTACTGGCGTGTAAGATTGGTCACGTGTAAATAGGCTGAACAAGGCTTATGGCATGTAAGATTGGTCACGTGTAAATAGGCTGAACAAGGCTACTGGTGTGTAAGATTGGTCACGTGAAAATAGGCTGAACAAGGCTACTGGCGTGTAAGATTGGTCACGTGTAAATAGGCTGAACAAGGCTACTGGTGTGTAAGATTGGTCACGTGTAAATAGGCTGAACAAGGCTTATGGCGTGTAAGATTGGTCACGTGTAAATAGGCTGAACAAGGCTACTGGTGTGTAAGATTGGTCACGTGTAAATAGGCTGAACAAGGCTTCTGGCGTGTAAGATTGGTCACGTGTAAATAGGCTGAACAAGGCTTCTGGCGTGTAAGATTGGTCACGTGTAAATAGGCTGAACAAGGCTACTGGCGTGTAAGATTGGTCACGTGTAAATAGGCTGAACAAGGCTACTGGCGTGTAAGATTGGTCACGTGTAAATAGGCTGAACAAGGCTTCTGGCGTGTAAGATTGGTCACGTGTAAATAGGCTGAACAAGGCTTCTGGCGTGTAAGATTGGTCACGTGTAAATAGGCTGAACAAGGCTTCTGGCGTGTAAGATTGGTCACGTGTAAATAGGCTGAACAAGGCTACTGGCGTGTAAGATTGGTCACGTGTAAATAGGCTGAACAAGGCTTATGGCGTGTAAGATTGGTCACGTGTAAATAGGCTGAACAAGGCTTCTGGCGTGTAAGATTGGTCACGTGTAAATAGGCTGAACAAGGCTTCTGGCGTGTAAGATTGGTCACGTGTAAATAGGCTGAACAAGGCTTCTGGCGTGTAAGATTGGTCACGTGTAAATAGGCTGAACAAGGCTTCTGGCTTGTAAGATTGGTCACGTGTAAATAGGCTGAACAAGGCTACTGGCGTGTAAGATTGGTCACGTGTAAATAGGCTGAACAAGGCTTATGGCATGTAAGATTGGTCACGTGTAAATAGGCTGAACAAGGCTACTGGTGTGTAAGATTGGTCACGTGAAAATAGGCTGAACAAGGCTACTGGCGTGTAAGATTGGTCACGTGTAAATAGGCTGAACAAGGCTACTGGTGTGTAAGATTGGTCACGTGTAAATAGGCTGAACAAGGCTTATGGCGTGTAAGATTGGTCACGTGTAAATAGGCTGAACAAGGCTACTGGTGTGTAAGATTGGTCACGTGTAAATAGGCTGAACAAGGCTTCTGGCGTGTAAGATTGGTCACGTGTAAATAGGCTGAACAAGGCTTCTGGCGTGTAAGATTGGTCACGTGTAAATAGGCTGAACAAGGCTACTGGCGTGTAAGATTGGTCACGTGTAAATAGGCTGAACAAGGCTTCTGGCGTGTAAGATTGGTCACGTGTAAATAGGCTGAACAAGGCTACTGGCGTGTAAGATTGGTCACGTGTAAATAGGCTGAACAAGGCTTCTGGCGTGTAAGATTGGTCACGTGTAAATAGGCTGAACAAGGCTTCTGGCGTGTAAGATTGGTCACGTGTAAATAGGCTGAACAAGGCTTCTGGCGTGTAAGATTGGTCACGTGTAAATAGGCTGAACAAGGCTACTGGCGTGTAAGATTGGTCACGTGTAAATAGGCTGAACAAGGCTTATGGCGTGTAAGATTGGTCACGTGTAAATAGGCTGAACAAGGCTACTGGCGTGTAAGATTGGTCACGTGTAAATAGGCTGAACAAGGCTACTGGCGTGTAAGATTGGTCACGTGTAAATAGGCTGAACAAGGCTACTGGCGTGTAAGATTGGTCACGTGTAAATAGGCTGAACAAGGCTACTGGCGTGTAAGATTGGTCACGTGTAAATAGGCTGAACAAGGCTACTGGCGTGTAAGATTGGTCACGTGTAAATAGGCTGAACAAGGCTACTGGTGTGTAAGATTGGTCACGTGTAAATAGGCTGAACAAGGCTACTGGTGTGTAAGATTGGTCACGTGTAAATAGGCTGAACAAGGCTACTGGTGTGTAAGATTGGTCACGTGTAAATAGGCTGAACAAGGCTACTGGTGTGTAAGATTGGTCACGTGTAAATAGGCTGAACAAGGCTTATGGCGTGTAAGATTGGTCACGTGTAAATAGGCTGAACAAGGCTTCTGGCGTGTAAGATTGGTCACGTGTAAATAGGCTGAACAAGGCTTCTGGCGTGTAAGATTGGTCACGTGTAAATAGGCTGAACAAGGCTACTGGTGTGTAAGATTGGTCACGTGTAAATAGGCTGAACAAGGCTACTGGCGTGTAAGATTGGTCACGTGTAAATAGGCTGAACAAGGCTACTGGTGTGTAAGGTCACGTGTAAATAGGCTGAACAAGGCTTCTGGCGTGTAAGATTGGTCACGTGTAAATAGGCTGAACAAGGCTTCTGGTGTGTAAGATTGGTCACGTGTAAATAGGCTGAACAAGGCTTCTGGCGTGTAAGATTGGTCACGTGTAAATAGGCTGAACAAGGCTTATGGCATGTAAGATTGGTCACGTGTAAATAGGCTGAACAAGGCTACTGGCGTGTAAGATTGGTCACGTGTAAATAGGCTGAACAAGGCTACTGGCGTGTAAGATTGGTCACGTGTAAATAGGCTGAACAAGGCTACTGGCGTGTAAGATTGGTCACGTGCAAATAGGCTGAACAAGGCTACTGGCGTGTAAGATTGGTCACGTGTAAATAGGCTGAACAAGGCTTCTGGCGTGTAAGATTGGTCACGTGTAAATAGGCTGAACAAGGCTTATGGCATGTAAGATTGGTCACGTGTAAATAGGCCGAACAAGGCTTCTGGCGTGTAAGATTGGTCACGTGTAAATAGGCTGAACAAGGCTTCTGGCGTGTAAGATTGGTCACGTGTAAATAGGCTGAACAAGGCTTCTGGCGTGTAAGATTGGTCACGTGTAAATAGGCTGAACAAGGCTTATGGCATGTAAGATTGGTCACGTGTAAATAGGCTGAACAAGGCTTATGGCATGTAAGATTGGTCACGTGTAAATAGGCTGAACAAGGCTTCTGGCGTGTAAGATTGGTCACGTGTAAATAGGCTGAACAAGGCTTCTGGCGTGTAAGATTGGTCACGTGTAAATAGGCTGAACAAGGCTTCTGGCGTGTAAGATTGGTCACGTGTAAATAGGCTGAACAAGGCTACTGGCGTGTAAGATTGGTCACGTGTAAATAGGCTGAACAAGGCTTCTGGCGTGTAAGATTGGTCACGTGTAAATAGGCTGAACAAGGCTTCTGGCGTGTAAGATTGGTCACGTGTAAATAGGCTGAACAAGGCTTCTGGCGTGTAAGATTGGTCACGTGTAAATAGGCTGAACAAGGCTTATGGCATGTAAGATTGGTCACGTGTAAATAGGCTGAACAAGGCTACTGGCGTGTAAGATTGGTCACGTGTAAATAGGCTGAACAAGGCTTCTGGCGTGTAAGATTGGTCACGTGTAAATAGGCTGAACAAGGCTTCTGGCGTGTAAGATTGGTCACGTGTAAATAGGCTGAACAAGGCTTCTGGCGTGTAAGATTGGTCACGTGTAAATAGGCTGAACAAGGCTACTGGCGTGTAAGATTGGTCACGTGTAAATAGGCTGAACAAGGCTTCTGGCGTGTAAGATTGGTCACGTGTAAATAGGCTGAACAAGGCTACTGGCGTGTAAGATTGGTCACGTGTAAATAGGCTGAACAAGGCTTCTGGCGTGTAAGATTGGTCACGTGTAAATAGGCTGAACAAGGCTTCTGGCGTGTAAGATTTGTCACGTGTAAATAGGCTGAACAAGGCTTCTGGCGTGTAAGATTGGTCACGTGTAAATAGGCTGAACAAGGCTACTGGCGTGTAAGATTGGTCACGTGTAAATAGGCTGAACAAGGCTTCTGGCGTGTAAGATTGGTCACGTGTAAATAGGCTGAACAAGGCTTATGGCGTGTAAGATTGGTCACGTGTAAATAGGCTGAACAAGGCTACTTGCGTGTAAGATTGGTCACGTGTAAATAGGCTGAACAAGGCTTATGGCGTGTAAGATTGGTCACGTGTAAATAGGCTGAACAAGGCTTCTGGCGTGTAAGATTGGTCACGTGTAAATAGGCTGAACAAGGCTACTGGCGTGTAAGATTGGTCACGTGTAAATAGGCTGAACAAGGCTACTGGCGTGTAAGATTGGTCACGTGTAAATAGGCTGAACAAGGCTACTGGCGTGTAAGGTCACGTGTAAATAGGCTGAACAAGGCTACTGGCGTGTAAGATTGGTCACGTGTAAATAGCCTGAACAAGGCTTATGGCGTGTAAGATTGGTCATGTGTAAATAGGCTGAACAAGGCTACTGGCGTGTAAGATTGGTCACGTGTAAATAGGCTGAACAAGGCTACTGGCGTGTAAGATTGGTCACGTGTAAATAGGCTGAACAAGGCTACTGGCGTGTAAGATTGGTCACGTGTAAATAGGCTGAACAAGGCTACTGGCGTGTAAGATTGGTCACGTGTAAATAGGCTGAACAAGGCTACTGGCGTGTAAGATTGGTCACGTGTAAATAGGCTGAACAAGGCTACTGGTGTGTAAGATTGGTCACGTGTAAATAGGCTGAACAAGGCTACTGGTGTGTAAGATTGGTCACGTGTAAATAGGCTGAACAAGGCTACTGGTGTGTAAGATTGGTCACGTGTAAATAGGCTGAACAAGGCTACTGGTGTGTAAGATTGGTCACGTGTAAATAGGCTGAACAAGGCTACTGGCGTGTAAGATTGGTCACGTGTAAATAGGCTGAACAAGGCTACTGGCGTGTAAGATTGGTCACGTGTAAATAGGCTGAACAAGGCTTCTGGCGTGTAAGATTGGTCACGTGTAAATAGGCTGAACAAGGCTTCTGGCGTGTAAGATTGGTCACGTGTAAATAGGCTGAACAAGGCTACTGGCGTGTAAGATTGGTCACGTGTAAATAGGCTGAACAAGGCTTCTGGCGTGTAAGATTGGTCACGTGTAAATAGGCTGAACAAGGCTTCTGGCTTGTAAGATTGGTCACGTGTAAATAGGCTGAACAAGGCTACTGGCGTGTAAGATTGGTCACGTGTAAATAGGCTGAACAAGGCTTCTGGCCTGTAAGATTGGTCACGTGTAAATAGGCTGAACAAGGCTACTGGCGTGTAAGGTCACGTGTAAATAGGCTGAACAAGGCTTATGGCATGTAAGATTGGTCACGTGTAAATAGGCTGAACAAGGCTACTGGTGTGTAAGATTGGTCACGTGAAAATAGGCTGAACAAGGCTACTGGCGTGTAAGATTGGTCACGTGTAAATAGGCTGAACAAGGCTACTGGTGTGTAAGATTGGTCACGTGTAAATAGGCTGAACAAGGCTTATGGCGTGTAAGATTGGTCACGTGTAAATAGGCTGAACAAGGGTACTGGTGTGTAAGATTGGTCACGTGTAAATAGGCTGAACAAGGCTTCTGGCGTGTAAGATTGGTCACGTGTAAATAGGCTGAACAAGGCTTCTGGCGTGTAAGATTGGTCACGTGTAAATAGGCTGAACAAGGCTACTGGCGTGTAAGATTGGTCACGTGTAAATAGGCTGAACAAGGCTTCTGGCGTGTAAGATTGGTCACGTGTAAATAGGCTGAACAAGGCTACTGGCGTGTAAGATTGGTCACGTGTAAATAGGCTGAACAAGGCTTCTGGCGTGTAAGATTGGTCACGTGTAAATAGGCTGAACAAGGCTTCTGGCGTGTAAGATTGGTCACGTGTAAATAGGCTGAACAAGGCTTCTGGCGTGTAAGATTGGTCACGTGTAAATAGGCTGAACAAGGCTACTGGCGTGTAAGATTGGTCACGTGTAAATAGGCTGAACAAGGCTTCTGGCGTGTAAGATTGGTCACGTGTAAATAGGCTGAACAAGGCTTATGGCGTGTAAGATTGGTCACGTGTAAATAGGCTGAACAAGGCTACTTGCGTGTAAGATTGGTCACGTGTAAATAGGCTGAACAAGGCTTATGGCGTGTAAGATTGGTCACGTGAAAATAGGCTGAACAAGGCTTCTGGCGTGTAAGATTGGTCACGTGTAAATAGGCTGAACAAGGCTACTGGCGTGTAAGATTGGTCACGTGTAAATAGGCTGAACAAGGCTACTGGCGTGTAAGATTGGTCACGTGTAAATAGGCTGAACAAGGCTACTGGCGTGTAAGGTCACGTGTAAATAGGCTGAACAAGGCTACTGGCGTGTAAGATTGGTCACGTGTAAATAGGCTGAACAAGGCTTATGGCGTGTAAGATTGGTCACGTGTAAATAGGCTGAACAAGGCTACTGGCGTGTAAGATTGGTCACGTGTAAATAGGCTGAACAAGGCTACTGGCGTGTAAGATTGGTCACGTGTAAATAGGCTGAACAAGGCTACTGGCGTGTAAGATTGGTCACGTGTAAATAGGCTGAACAAGGCTACTGGCGTGTAAGATTGGTCACGTGTAAATAGGCTGAACAAGGCTACTGGCGTGTAAGATTGGTCACGTGTAAATAGGCTGAACAAGGCTACTGGTGTGTAAGATTGGTCACGTGTAAATAGGCTGAACAAGGCTACTGGTGTGTAAGATTGGTCACGTGTAAATAGGCTGAACAAGGCTACTGGTGTGTAAGATTGGTCACGTGTAAATAGGCTGAACAAGGCTACTGGTGTGTAAGATTGGTCACGTGTAAATAGGCTGAACAAGGCTACTGGTGTGTAAGATTGGTCACGTGTAAATAGGCTGAACAAGGCTACTGGCGTGTAAGATTGGTCACGTGTAAATAGGCTGAACAAGGCTTCTGGCGTGTAAGATTGGTCACGTGTAAATAGGCTGAACAAGGCTTCTGGCGTGTAAGATTGGTCACGTGTAAATAGGCTGAACAAGGCTACTGGCGTGTAAGATTGGTCACGTGTAAATAGGCTGAACAAGGCTTCTGGCGTGTAAGATTGGTCACGTGTAAATAGGCTGAACAAGGCTTCTGGCTTGTAAGATTGGTCACGTGTAAATAGGCTGAACAAGGCTTCTGGCGTGTAAGATTGGTCACGTGTAAATAGGCTGAACAAGGCTTCTGGCGTGTAAGATTGGTCACGTGTAAATAGGCTGAACAAGGCTACTGGCGTGTAAGATTGGTCACGTGTAAATAGGCTGAACAAGGCTACTGGCGTGTAAGATTGGTCACGTGTAGATAGGCTGAACAAGGCTTATGGCGTGTAAGATTGGTCACGTGTAAATAGGCTGAACATTGTTGCTGGCCTATTTTAGATTAGTCACGAAAGGTTGATTGCGCACTATCACCCACGTTTGTTGGTTGGCAGACAAGGTCCTTGGGGGCTCCTGGTGTTTTAAAGAAGTATGGTCTTGATTAAAGCCGCATTGTCACCAGTTTACTTCCGGTCGATTACGTAACAATATCCGATGATTTTTAACGGAAAACACGAAAAATATTTCAAAATATTGAAAGCAGTGTGTTTATTGGTAGTTTCTTTGAGGATCTGATTGATAATTTAGAGCGGATGGCCTGTTTAATATCTCGGATTTTAAAAGATTCTTTTGTCTTTTGACGGTTGAGGTTTCCGTCGAACCTCCGGAGGTAAACTGGTGATAATGCGGCTTTAAGCGGCTCGTGCGAGCATGTCGTCTTTTGCACATGAAATTTAATTGAGAAGCTCAACCCCATGTTTAGTATTGTGGAAGCGCTCTATATTCTGACATTCACCGGATATTAACCGGACATTAACCAGAACAATGCGACTTTGGTGGCAAGTCTATTAATCTAAGCCCAAACAATTGAATAGAATTCATCTCAACCTTCCTTTGGGCGTTACCTGACTCGGGAAGCCCGGGGATCGGGCCACATGGTCCGTCCAGCCGTGTGTGGTGCGCAAGAAACACCAGAATCTTGGCAAATGCGTGACGTACCTAGGGTCGAACGGTTTTCGGTGAGTGAGCATGCTATGTAATGGAAGGTTCGTAATGTGATTTAACAGCGATGCTATAGTAACAAACTCTTCCCGCTGTTTTCCATCCATCCCTCTTCCAACCCCAGACAACCCTCATTACAACGCTCCGTCTATCACAAAAGAAATTGCCCACCGTAACAGAAATAGGATACATGTAGCATTATCAATACTTAGGACCAATAATAGAGGATAGCGACGGCAATGGCATAGCGCACAAAATGAAGGACCTACACGGACAAATGGACCTACGTCTGTCTAATCTATCAAATATGTTGTCCTTGCAAGTTCAACAGGGTAACTCACCAAACGTTTCTGTTCGGGTATTTTGAATTCACGGCGAGGAATAAGAGCGAAACGTTTGTCTTGTTGTGCGGAAAGCTGCGATATATATGTCTCTATTGCGTCGCTTTCGATGTTGCCGTTCGAAATGCGTTTGGGGTGGGGCTGGGTTTGTTTGCTGTCTACTTAATCTGCCTACAGTTACCTCAGCAGTCGGGCTCTCTAGAAGGTATTCGCTGAATCTGTCTGGTTGAGCGAACAACACTTCCTTGGCGAACCACCACCTGACAGCGGAGCTCTGGCGCAATAGAGCGGCCACTGCATCGTACCATTCGTTAGCGGGACCCCTGCGAAACACCCGGATCGTGAGAAACCAAACAGCGGGAGATAAAGAAACAGCGAGTAACATGCAATGATATCAAAGAACCAGTGTTAAGAAGCAGAGAGTACCATGCAGTAATATCAAACAAGCAGTGTGTTGCCAATGGTTCAGAGGTATTTAAGAAGCAGAGAGTACCATGCAGTAATATCAAACAAGCAGTGTCTTGCCAATGGAGAATTTAAGAAGCAGTGAGTAACGCAATCAATCAGACTTCGCTAACAAAACAAGTAAATAACAATAATCTGGGCCCTCCTTACCTGACGGTTTTCTTTGTGTGGAAGCCGGTGGTAAATAGGAACCGTGACACAAGTTTGATGCTTATCATCGCGAGCTCTTCCATGCCAGCCTATGAGAAGTCGTCACAGTTAGATCATTAATAAATAGTCACAAGTCTCCTATAACATAAAACCCCCGACTAGTTTCATTTAGTTTAAAGTTGTTGCGCGACCTCGGCAAATCCAAAATCCTCGCTCGTGTAGGGATAGCGCATAGTCACTACGAGCTACCGTCTAAACCAATCGATGACTTCCATGTTTCACTGTCACGTCATAAACTATTTGATTGCACCCAGCAAGGAAATTGACTATTCACGGTGGTATGGTTGGCTACGCGCTATTCCCAGGCGGGAAATGGATTTGAATTCTCGGCGGTCGCACAACAACGAATTCGGCTAGAATATAATATTTACACTTTTTCGTAAACTTACCGCGTTCTCGAGCCCAGCATTGGCCGTAACCAGCTTACGCATAAACTGGAAGTACTCGGGGCTGTACTGGGTTCGGTTATGCAAGAAGTGCACGTTTTGTTTACGCACTGCGCGCTCGATACTCGGGGGCATCTTTAGAGCTGCGAAACAACAAAATAAATTAGCTGATGTGCCTTATTCGACACATCAAGGGACACCCATATTCAAGGAATATCCTTGATTGAAAGAACACAATTAGAAAGAGATTATTTTATCACTCGCAGTTTTTGGGTCACTTTATTTACCAGTAGCTCTAGAAGGGCTATCATTACAGCGTCCCCCTGCCACCCGCGCAATTTATTATCAACGTTTAGATCCCAGTGGTAAATTCCAGAGTAATTGAAATAGATACCTCAAAGTTCTTGAAATGAAAGAGTATAAGGGGCAGATATAGGGATGGGCCGAGCTACTAGAAATGACACGAAATATAAGGAAATAGACGAAGAGAAATGAATGCCCCCCTTTTCTTGAAAACCTTTCTTTGTCCCCCCCCCCTCTACAAACTCCTGCATCCCCCCTGAGTATGCACAGGAGAGATACAAAGTTGCATTCAACATGTTCACACATTGTTGTTGAAATGTTGCGCCAATGCTATGCGAGTGAGCAAGCTGCCGTACAATGACTTCAAGCACCGTCCAATTCTTCTACATTTTGCCTCCAGGTACCTTGGACAGACTCCGGGGTGTTGCTAGTGTCGATGATATCCTCGCGCTCGTAGAACAAGATGTATGCGTTCCACCATCGCTTCTGTCGGCGGTATGACATCCTAAAAACAGACATACCGGTTTTCGCAAAAAGTGAAATTTAAGATGTAAGCCCAGGTTCCAATGAATCCTGAAGTCATATTATTGACAATGCTGATCTATGGATAAATACGTGACCACTCTCATCAACTCTCAAAGACCGTTTACTCGCAACCCTGTGAGAGCTAGAAAGTGTGGAATTTTCAGCGAGTCTCATCAACCACCGTATCTGTTTAATAAAGGCTTTCGTCTAGTGCAACACCAAATATTAGACATACCGTTTCAACATGTGATCAAACACTTCCCCCATGTACTCGCCGCCAAAGCATTGAGCCTTCATTTCCTAGAAGATGAGAAAGTTATATTAAGAAATAGTCATGTGCAAACTTTTGACCCCTGAGTTAAGCTTGATTGTGCTCGGATACGAAACCTCGCATGGGTGTTGAGCGATCTTCTCCTCTACGTATTTTACACCCGGAGACTTCTCTCCTTTTTAAACAACTGCGGGCAAAGGTAAGACCGCTACCTCAAGTCCAATAATTATTTAAGGGATTTGACTAGAGTTGTACTACAGACGAATATTGAATACACCTAACCTCGTCATCCTCCATCTTGCATTCGGAGACATCACCGTCATCAAACTTGTACCAGCGATGGGAATCGTCTGAGCTAGACCTGGGGGAATACAACGATAGAACGTCATGGACGCTTCTAAGAGAGCAGGACTTTAGAAGCTAGTTGGTGCAGGTCTGCACTTCAACGGTTGAACCATGCCGCAAATTTACACTCTCGAGAAAACACCGCGTCACGTGGCCTGTTCCAAAGGCGCTAGTTGCGTGAAAGATGGAAAAGGAGGTGATGGCGAGCAGATTTCGGAGCCGAGCTTTCTTGCTCGCCCCATTCTCCCTATTTTTTGCGGAGCGCTACAGCTCCCGCTCCATCGGCTAATTCAAGTGAGTGAATAGACTACTCTTGAGAAAGTATAGTTAAAAATGTATGCGACTTAAACAGTGGGAATTTTTTTTTCCAAAGAGACCGTCCAAAAATTTATGGATGACGGAAGCATTCCACATGCTCTAAGCCAGTATCTTATCGACATTCATTCAGCCATATCCTGTTAAAGGAGCGTAAAACAACCGTCAGGGACGCTTGTTTGAGATAAGTAACCTGCCAAGGCGATAAGGCATACATCACCTCCCACCCGCCATATACTGTATGGATCTATTTGTATCTATATGGAGTGCTAAGCGCCTGATAGCAATAGCTTCATTGGTATTAGCCTCTTGGACTTGTTTTTAGATGGGAGAAGGACAACGCTCAAAGGGCAATCGCCTAACGAGGACACCTCGTTACTAAGGGCAGTTGCCAAAGACCTATACACATATCTGAAATATAAACCCGCTTAATAAGGACACCCGATAAATGAACAAGGATTTTGAGGTTCCCAAAGTGTCCATATAATCAGAGCCGTTTTAAAGCACACCTTTGTTATTGTTTTGATTTAAAGTTGAAAGGCACGTCATGTGCTAACATTTCGAAAAAAAAACATCTTACAACAAAGTTTAATACTTTATTTACAAAATTCCATAGAAAATATCGCATTGGCTCCCCCAAATCAGTAGATGTAAATGGATACACTTTCACACTTTAATGCTTTGCTAGGATGACAAAATGGCGGCTGACAGAAGCTGTTTAACTGTAATAAGGAATTGAGTTTATCCACAGGAGTATACAGTACCTCTGTAGTATGTAACAGTAATAATGACCACCACTCGCTTGACCACTGTGTACCAGGATCCCTCTCAGCCGATAATGAGTGCTGAGGGCCTGGGGTGGAGGGTCATGCTTCTCGGACTCGGCTACCAGCTCGGGTGGAATTTCTCCTGGAAAACAAAAACGTGATCACGAATCCTTGATTTGAAGGCATTTGAAACATTGACCTCCTATCCTCCGGTTCCCGTGTGAGATGAGTCAGTTAGTTTTCGCCTTTGGTCTTTTATCCGGATCTTCATGTTATCTGCGCTGTATTTCCAGGTCAGACATGAAATCACGTCGAATGTGTCCCACAAAAGGCCTGGGTCACTCACCTTTGACTTCGACTATACCAAATTGTACTGCACTAAGGGTGTTTGGGTGTTTTTAGTTTTTATTCATTAATTTAACTTAATTTTGCTTTTCAACAACATTTGCCAAGAATAGCTGAAAATCCAAACACAACGCAAAGAACTGTTGGTAGATTTAATCCCTGATTGTAAGTTCGAAACAGTTGTTCAATCGCAAGAGCCGAGCTCCAAAGAACGATCTAAGGCCTTACCCTCAGCTTTGGCAAGTCCGAGTTCCGTATACGGTTCCATGTCGATCTCGCGCGGAAACTCAAAATAGTCATTGAACTTAACCGCACATTCCCTGAAAAACGAAATAATAAAGAAGAACGACTTAACGTAAGACAAATGGCTTTGTATAAGAGAGAGCAGGTACTGTAACGAATGCATAAAAAAGGAAATAGAAATCTTGGTGGAAACATCGGTCAGCATTACCAGTCCAGCACTGCCCGACTGACCCCCAAAAAATAGAAATGTGGCGCCCGTCTTATTATGATAAGGGGTAAGGCTTTCGGCTAGACAAGCACGTCAAATCTAAAGCCGAAAAACCCCCATCCCTGGATAGCGGGCTCAGCCCAATTTTAAAACTCAGAGCCGTAGCAAGCTACGTATGATTGGGGGGGGGGGGGGGGGGGAGGGGAGCACAACACAGAAACTAAAAAATATCGGGGGCCACAGCCACGCCCCTACTGGTCATTTCCTTATAATTTAGAAATATTGGGGGACACATGCTCCCGGTGCCCCACCCCCTGCTACGTCCCTGACACTGTTTTCACAAGTGCGTGGCTATAGTTTGCGATGGCGTGTATTACCGTTCCCAGTCGTAATCAAATCTTTTGAGCTGGATAGCCATGACGCGAGGTAGCTTGCTGATGCACATCCTCTTCACTGTGTCAACCTGAGGACAAAAGGCAATAATACGAAATGATGACCACAACAGACCTTTAACACCGACTCTTTATACTAGAGACTCGAAGGAAAATAAATGTATTGGCGATGATTTGAGTATACACCTATTTCAATAAAGGTTGTCAGTGCAAATGGCAAATGGCGATTAGCAAATGGCAGTTCTACGACCGAAAGTAACCATGCGTCTCAAAGAATATTGATAAATCAAACAATTATACATTAAAGGTTACCAATGCTTGGCTCTGACATTGCTGGACTTTATTTAACACCTTTAATTTTAGAATAACTAGTACCCATAAAGCCATTTACCATTTGCCTTTCGCCATTTGCACTGACAACATTTTTTGAAATAGGTGTATGCCTGGTTTCGGAGGAGCCTGAGAGTATTGTTTTGTAGTGCCCGTGCCTCTTATCGCCACTGGGTTCTGAGCTCGATTGCTGGGTCCAAATTTACTTAAGTTAGTTGCTCCGAGGGCTTTTCCGGGTCCCCCTCACACAAAAAAAAAAATAAATAAAATAAAAATTTCAATCTAAGCGATGTTTCATGGTCAGACACGAGACGTTGGCAGCTGCCTAGGGCATTTTCGACACGACCAGGTTCGTTCGTTAAACCTCCGCTTTGTGATTATGCATTTCGGCTTCGGCTTTCATGTTTCATCCGCCCATCCTTACCTTTTTATCACACTTTTCGCAGTGGTAAGCGTTGGCCCCTTCCAGCAGATCTCCCTTTACAAACTGCTCCATAGAGTCGTGCAGGCTCTGATGGTTCCTGATATCCACGTTCAGTGCGATGAAGGGTGCCTCGCGGGAGTACCTGTGGGGACAACCCTTGCAGATCTTCTGGTCCGCGAAGGACCCGCCCAGGACCTTGGAGAAGATTGGTTCATTGCCAAGTACCTTCATCCCCTCGTCGAGATTGTCTAGGAGGTTGTTGAAAAACTCTAATGCATCGTGCTGCTCACGGAGATTCACAGGCTCGCCCAGAAACCTATAGTACGAAAAACATTTATGAGTTAGAAGAATGGATCCGATTAAAGATAATAAAAAAAAAACCTCCGAGGCTGCCCTCCGACGGCCCAAAAGTTAAAAATGGCGGGCGAAACATTGTTTAATCTATAAAAAAAAAACATCAAATTGGTGCATCTCAAAAAAAGTAAAGCTTCTTTTTTTTCGTTTCAAGTGAGCTCATGTGTAATGCCCCAAATTTGAAGTGCTTGTTATCATGTGTGCGTGCTTGCGCATTTGCGTGTCTCGAGGTCCTTACTTGAAGGTCTTCCAAAAGCCCTTAGGAATGTGGAACTGCAGCTGGCTCTGAGACAAGTGACCAAAGATGTACTGGATTTGTCGCAGCACGTTGACCTGATAGTTCTTCTGTTCCTGCGCCTTATCCCGTGCTTCCCCTCCCTGGGTCTCTAAATCTTTGCTGCTCTCCTCTGAATGGTATCCCGTGTCGATTGTACTTTCACTCTCGGACTTCTCCTCTAGCTCGACTGAGGGGTCTTCTTCTTCCTCGGCGGCAGCGCCCTCTACCGCTAGCACCCCTTTGCGCAGCTCCGGGATCATGAATAGCTGCAAATATGAAAAAAAAAATTCTTATATAGCACAGGAACAAGAAGACTTCTAAGATAACGTAATCATTGCAATAAAAAAAAAAGACTTCTTAGAAAATGTATTTGATGCGCGCACAATAAGACTTTTAAGAAAATGATTTATAGTACGCTAAGACGTCAGAAATGTAATCAATCAAATGTAATCAATGCGCATACTTCGCAGAAAATTTTTGAACTCGCGAAGAATAAGTTAGGAAAATAAGTTAGCACACGTACAATGAGAGTTCTTAGATGTATAATAAAACTGACCTGCTGAATAACAGAGTTCATGTAGCACGTCGCACCGGCATTCTTCAGACCCACATAGCCCATGTATGGGCGTGGTCCAATAGGGGGCAGATGCTCCCACTCTGTGACCGACGAATTATCTACAACAGAAAGACAAAAAGACAGAATAAAACATTAGCCCAGCAAAAAAAAAGAAAGATAACGATAAGATACCTCTTTTCACGAGTTTGAAAATTCTGAACAATGATTGATAATTCTTGGCAATAACTTTCATATCCTAAACTGCTTGCTTCTAACGAAATTATTCTAATTGTTGGCCAATGAAAAACGGAAGCCGTAATGCAGTTTGTGGATCGCAGCCAGTGTATCGCCACTTGTTTGATCACGCGATGCTTGAATTTATATCGATCTCGACTGCCATAGAATTTGTTTACATATCAACTTTTGGTTGATCAAACAAGCCCATCTTCCCTTCATACCTGAGTAGTACATATCCAGTAGCATGTCTGCTAACAGTCGTAGATTCTGGACGCACCCAGTACACAAGGCGACTAGAAGGTCGAAGCCAGCGACCAGCGTTGCAGGAGTAGAGCAGACAGGCACGACTCGACGATTCCACACATCACCTAATATATCAAAATGCTGTGTTTACTCAAAGTGAAACAATAATCAGCCTTCTAAATGTTCCAAAACTCTGCTACAAATATGCCAATGGAGGGGGGGGGGGGGGAGTAGCTTCTTATCATTATTTATTCTATTTATTCTATACACACTATTTATTCAATACTCACAGTTGCCATTTCTTGCTTCAAGTACGAGTTTAGAGGCGGGAAATATAAAATCTTCAACGAGTTCCTGAGAAGAAAGTTTACAGTTACACCTATGATGCTTTTTTTTTAGGATAATCTAGGGAACGCTTGTATCAACTAAAAATAGACTTATCGCTTTACAATGGGGCCCATACTGCACAAACGACTTGGGGATGAGGGGGGTAAACAAAAACAGTATGGGATGAGATTGAGACATTACGACAAAAAAATTGTACCCCCAACATCTACAACGATCTGTCCTCACCCTTTGTCCCCCCCCCCCCCCCCCCCTCACCTTTACAAGATTGCCACCACCAGCCTGCGAGCCGATCGTTAGCTTGTTCTGTGGGCTTTGGAAAAGGAGCAGCTCTCTGGTAATGCCCAGGTGACCCTCCAATAGACACTCATCAACAGGAATGCGGCACTCCTCTTGAGACGTAAGCACAGCATCCTGGGATACATAAGACCTCGCTTTAACTACAGTGTAATGGTGGAGCACGATTTGTCGATTTGTTCGTAGTGAATTGGAAGACAGGGATATCACCAAATAGAAATTTTTAAAGCGCACACAAAATACAGCAAGATAAAAGAAAGACTTGAAGAACAGATAATATATGGAATAATTTCTCATCAGGTCATCCACTGTACAACGCTCAAAACCTGACGTTCATTTATGTATAAGTTATACCTTTGTCTTTTTAAGCCAGCTGATCTCATTCTTTAGAAGCACCTCAGCTGTGGCCAGCGGGCAGTTGGTGAAAAATGCATGATTAAGCAATCTGATGATAAAAATATCAGCATCACATTATAGATCCATAGTAGATCGTTTTTGGCGTCCCTTTATTTGCAAGGTAATTATAGGGCTTATAAGTAGGGAATGTATATTTGTTTATCCCTTGTATACAGAACCGTTTAGGCGTGTTCTGTTGTATTTTTTGTGCACAATGATATTATTTGGCAAAATAACTTTTAACGTCGTGTATGGTTATCTGTTCTGTTAAACTCTGCATATTGTATGAAACATTCAAGGAGAAATACGAGACAAAAAGTGTCCCGATACCGCATAAAAACATTAAAAATCAAATCTACGTTATGGCTTAGAATAATAACCATACTTCAATGTTTTCGAGTAGTTCCTAGGGCTCAGGTGCCGAACAACTTTTTATAGGCTGAAACACCAGGAAAACTCGACTAATGGATTTGTCAACTGCTTTTGATACAACATTTTCTAAGATTGTACGGTTCCTGTTCCACTATGTTACCTGCACAATAAGTTGAAGTAATCGTGTGAAGAAGACGGGTGCTCCTTGACAGTATTCTAAGGGAGAGATAGATACAAGAGATCGCTATCAGTTGAGCAAAACCAGTACTTCATGGAATCGACATAGTCACCTTGTTGTTCGTTGATGGTAAAATCGTTAACACTTTTCTGAGAATAACCTCGAAAAGCATCTTTTGGTCTAACGAACCGCTAATAGTCTCAAAGGCAGCTTAATAATTCTATTTTCTTCCAAAAGCATTTAACATTAAAGTAGTGTAGTGCTGTGCATGACTCCGCAAGATTTTTTGAAAACCTGCTTTTTTAATGGTAAGAACCTTACCATTAGAACAGTGAAGAGGAGAGTGATGAAAAAGATAATGGGTCGGTGACCAGGAGAACACCTTGTTGCCAACAAAAAGAACTGGTCCGCCGCACTGAACCGCACCGCCCTAGGAAACACATAGCAATGTTATTAGCCGCAACATGACTCGTACTGTGGTTCACTTCCATAGGAAACGCAGTAGCAATGTTAGAAGCCGCAACATTTCCACATATTTGTGGGCGTTCCTAAAATTACTTCTTGCGAGAGCGCTAGATCCTCGAGTATGTGATGTCTCAAACCCTATAACCTTTTTGCTCTGTTTTCACAAAGGCGTAAAACCTACAACTTCAAGCTTCTGTTGATATATTTCTGTTTCCACCATGCCTTCGCAGACCCCCAAATTTGTCCACAACATACCAGTAATTTTCTAACTATACCATGACACGTCAGTACCTGTTTGGGCAGAGGATAAGAAGATCGATGACAAACGACTGCCATGACTTGTCTTTGTTCAGAGAGTCGATTGCAGAAGGACAGAGAGCAAGACATACTGTTAAAACCTGTGGGGAAAAATATATTTTATTATCAGTACATTTTACCGCAGCTGACTTTCAACATCATCTGGAAGTTTCTGATCTTGAATCCTCAGAGAGAGAAAAAGAAGAAAAAAACGAAAGAAAACTTTTGTGGCCATAATTCACTGTTGAAACTGGCGAAAGCCTTAATCCATTAGAAAACAGAAGGAATCAACACTTCCTGTCCGGTGTATTGTTTTTATGGACATTTTTTAGCATTTCATTAATAGACATTAATAGTTCAAAATCTTGAAAGGTCGCAAAAGTTTCACTTAACAATCCCACCTTTTTTATTCGTTTTATACAACATTAGAAGAGGAACGATGTGATGAAATTTCCAAATAACCATAAAAAAACAAAGATTTGCACTTCACCTACCAAATTTACTCGAAAACATCATCTGTGTATTTGCTTAAACAAATACACCGATGGAGATGGATGTTTTTTCCCCCGAAATTTGCTAATTTCCGGTAATTTGCTAGGGCAAGAAAATGGCGGCTGACTGACAGTATTTGATGTTGCTCATTTAGGACTGAAGAAGACAACACAATGCATGATGGAAAGAATGTGTTGGGCCCTTTAATAGATGGGAGTTTTCTTTCTTGAATGCATTTTAAGGAGAATGGATCTTACCTCAAGTGCTTCTTTGGCGACTAGCACATCGTCTTGGTCTAGCATCTCCTGAGAGGCCTGATAGAAGGGACAATCATGTTATCATCTATACAGTTCAATACACGTGTTACAGAGGGAATTTAAGCAAACATGTTTTTGGACGTCGGATGGCGACCGGAAGATGATTTTTGTTTACACACTACTGCAACACTAGCAGGTTCCATGTGTAAGACTGCAGGGTAGAATATAGATATACGTCTTCTTTGATTGTTGAAAAAGCAACTTTACAAAGAAGGAACACATTAAATTTCCGGTTACTGTCTGTTGTTCTGAAAGTTAATTTTTGTTAATCTTTAACACAAAATAAGAGCATTTGAAGCACTTTTAACCTCCATGCTTTCGTAAGCCTTGTTAACAGAAATGCCTATTACTAACATTATGTTAAAAAGACACATATGTCGAACGCCACTTTTTCCGCCGCTACTTCTGTCCCCTCTATATTATCTGGTAAAAATGGCCAAACAATCATGCTTTTGCTTATGCAATGGGTTGATGACAATGTCTAATTATTCATGTGAGAGACCTTGTTAAGTATAGTGAAACAAGAAATCGGAATCAAAACAAGCAATCAGAATATAGACTAACCTCTCTTAAAGGCGTTTTAGGCAGGCGTCGCTCGCTCGCCCGGCGGGGGGAACAGGGGGGGGGGGGGGGGGGGTGGAGCGATTGAGCTACGCCCGCCTAAAAACGTCTGCGAGAGAGGCTAGTCTTTATTCTGATGCTCTATTTTGATTATTTTGGACGCCTGCGAGGGAGGCCAAATTAAGACACGTAAGTCGTAATGTTTTGGAACCCTTACTTGTGTTCGGCCTTTCTCACCTTTTCAAACGTTTTGCTGATGTCTTCAGGGCTGCCGTCAATTAGTTGTAAGGTGCCCCCTGCACTCGCCCATGCAAGTTGCTGCACAGCCTTGATGACCTTTAGGTCTGGGACGTGACCGGTCGCCTAAAACAGGACACCTCAGATAAGCACCAAAAAGCTCTAAGCAAATTACAACACTACTAACATTATGTAGAAAAGCACCCCATATCGACTGCCACTTCTCTATTTCCTTTCCCCCTCGCCTAGCAAGCAAGCGATTCAGCTACGCCTGCCTAAAAACGTCTGCGAGAGAGGCTAGTCTTTATTCTGATTGCTTTATTTTGATTATTTTGAACCAAAAAGCTCTAAGCAAATTACAACACTACTAACATTATGTAGAAAAGCACCCCATATCGACTGCCACTTCTCTATTTCCTTTCCCCCTCGCCTAGCAAGCAAGCGATTCAGCTACGCCTGCCTAAAAACGTCTGCGAGAGAGGCTAGTCTTTATTCTGATTGCTTTATTTTGATTATTTTGAACCAAAAAGCTCTAAGCAAATTACAACACTACTAACATCATCTAGAAAAGCACCCCATATCGACTGCCACTTCTCTATTTCCTTTCCCCCTATATTGTATGGCTTAAATGGCCAAACACGGAGTAGATCAATAGGGGATGTATATCTCAGAAAGCCTCCAATTTGCAATCAGGCTGGGTTAAATGTCTTGATCACAGAGTACATTGCAATGTAAAGATGCTTCTCATCAATCCCAATTTGAAAGGCCAATTAACAACAAGGAGACTTTCCTTTGCACAATTTACAGACTTTCTTATCACTCAACATACCCCTTTACCCATCTTGCGTGCCAGCCTGACCGCCACGTTTTTTAGCATGCACTCGGTGTTTGGGTTTGGGATGAAGACCAGAGCCTGCTGCAGGACTACCACAGCATTGTGGACACTCGCGGGGAAGGGCGCGAGCTGTTGGCCATTGGGGGAAGACTCAGACGGATTAATGGCTTCTGCGACAACCGTGACTTGGGCGTGCCCGATAACGGTGAATAATAGCTTACTGTGTTTAAGTAGCGCATTATATGCAGATCTGGAAAATGATATACATGCTTAATTGCATGAAATTTTCGCGACGTTAAAATGTCACGAAATATTATTTTCGCGTTGTTATTAAAGCAAGTCAAGAACCCATTTTCAAAGTTTTTTTTTCTACCGTAAGCAGGCCCTACCTAGGGGGGTGCAGGGGTTGCGAACTCCCCCCCCCCAAACGGCCAAAGGTTCTCAATTGACGCGCTATTATTTGTAGACAAAACTAAAAAAATATATAAGCTAGATCACTCTGGTATGTAGCCAAATCCGACAATAAACGTCTGGTGGAGATATTGCATGGTCAGATTTTTACCAGAGAACTCCCTTCCCCCCCCCGGAAATATTAGGACCACTTTTTCGGATTTCGCACCCCACCCCCCCCCCCAAGGAAAATCCTGGGTATGGGCCTGCGTAAGTGACACCTTTTTATTTAGAATGCAACATAGACATGCACACATAGACGAGTACGGCGATGTTAGGAAGTTTTGCACATCACGTTCTTTCCAAGGCTGATAAAAATATCCTATGTGTTAAAGAATTGAATGACTAAATTTTGAGTAACGCTACCTTTTAATAATAACGTCTGCCTTGCTAAAGAACTCTGAGTTCGTTAACATGCTTATCACACATGGGATGCCACCACTTTTCAGGAAATCGACCTGGAAAGAAATCACTTTAGCCAAAGGCGCTTAGATAGGATTTGTAGGGTAGGGGGATGTGCACTATAGGTATTTTTAGAGATGGGTTAGCTCACCTCTTCGACCAAGCACATTTAACAGCTCACGCCTGAGACTGAGACGTCGCTGTTTTCTCTCAAAAGAAGCTTTTAAAGTGTACAACTTTTTTTTACATACACATTGGCGTGCCTAGAGCTAAGTGACAATATTTTTTTTACAAGGACGGCCACTTACTTGAAATTCAAACGTTGACTCCTGTGAGACTGATGTTGCAGGCATCAATAACGCATACGTCAGCTGTTGGAAGCAGCAATGTATTTTTCATACCAGCTTTCGTTTGAAAAGAGGTAATATAAAGACCAAAGCAAACAACGCAAGCATCGTCAAGGTGATTACAGTGGAACCTGGATTTTACGATAACCTCGATTTCACGATGGCTTGTTCACGGTTTTACTGATTGTGCTATAAAGAAAGCACAAGGTGTTCATTCCCAAATATCATTACACAACCAATGCCAGACTCACCTCCAGGTTGTATAAGGTTTGCATAGGTGATTTAGGGAAAAAAACAGTTTCCAATTTCTCGGAAGAGGCTTTTGCTCCATTCTCAGCATGGTCGCGACAAATATTCTTGATCTTTTCTACAGTGTGGGTATCTGAAAGAAAATGTATATGATTCGCAATTCCAAGAAAAATATTTCCAAGCATATCAAAGGTGTCAGATTCATCTTTGTGCCCATAATTCTGAGTCCATGAAAGACACTCGCATAACAATCCACATTTACAATTCAAAGTATACAGTTCTAATGAAGGTGACATAACAATAATGTCACAGGTGGTCTAGTGTGTTAGTGCGTCGGCATATAACAATTGTGGCCCACACACGTTGGCACTTAACTACTGTAGACTTGGAGCCAAGCTCTGTTGTTGCACCAGTATAACAGTGGAAGTTATATACAAAATATACAAATCATGGCTCACCTGGAGGTATTAATTCTAGAAGTTGTCGGACCACGTCTCGTAACTCAGATATGTTATTTTCTATTGCTAGGTCGGCCAGGTGAACCAGGTATTGTAAAAAGGTATGGCGTTTGGATAACATCTGGAAATTGTGACAATCAAAACAGCGGAGTTAGGGTACTATACAAGAGGACGTTAGAGGGCAATCGATCTTTATACTCATACCAACTTACAAGCTTAAACTTTAGTTTAGAAAAAAAAACCGAGAAGAAATAAGAAACATATTTTGCATGAGACATGAGTCATGCATTACTGTTGAGTTAAGTAAATGTCTTTATAGCAGCAAGATCTTTGCATTGCAAATTAAGTGCTAAAACTTCTTTTTTAACAGCATTGCAATTTTTTTCAACAATGTTAGTGTGTACTGCTTGATCGCCGTTTAAATATAAGTGAAAAAAGTGACTGCTTAAGTTTTAACTGACAAGTAGTACATGAGTTCAGTATTGTCAAAGGTTTCTGGGGGGTTGTGCTGTAGTTTGTACAGTAGGTTACTTTGGCAGCAGTCACAATATTCAGACATCTCACGTACCACGCCTGGGAGACAGTTCTCCGCCTCAAGGTTTGGACCGTCAAGAGCGGGCGTGGTTGACCCTGTTGAAGACTCAGAGGAGGAGTCGGGGGACGAAGGCATAGAGGATTCTATTGTGCCCACTTTAGCGGTGATAAGCTGCCAAAGTAACAATATAACAATTATTACAAGACATCCAAACATTCCATTTTAATTGCTTTATAAAAAGTTATCAATGTCATATCAATTTGGCATCATTCCGGGTATTGAAGTTTATTTCGTTTCGTGAGTTTCTTTTGTTTTTCCAGCATTAAAAACATAGCTGTGATCGGTAATTGCGAGATACCAAAACTCTGAAATAAGTAAAAGGTATTGCGAAACTTTGCAAAGTGTTTTGTATAATTAAACTAAATTACCTCATCATTGTTATTCTAAACCATAAATTGATCAATTTCAAGGATTCTCAACACTCTTGGTTTATTTGCCATATCGTAGGCCCTGGCCAAACGAGGTCACATGTTGCGCGCAACATTGGGGCCACGAAACATCGGGAAACACGTCTACGTGCGCTTGGAAACATGAAATGTTTCTACCTCGCTGTGGAAACATTTTTTGTCCTGGACACAAAATTTATGGCGCGCAACAATGTTTCCATGGTGGCCAAACTGGAAACATTGACGAACATGCGCGCGGACAGCATGTTTCCGGCAACATGTGTCCTCGTTTGGCCAGGGCCGTAGTAGATATCAAAATGATGTTACCACGAAACTGGACTTACTGTTCTGTCTCTAAGTGGAACTTGGAATACTAGTCTTCTATCATCCGATGGACATAGAAGTTCTCCATTTACATAAAGATCTACTTTGGTTGCTTGAGAAGCCACTTTTATTCTGAAATCAACAAAATCAACATGAATGCAAACATCCTTAAATGGTTGGAGTGCCAGAGAGCAGAGTAGTGCAGACGATCCATCCACGTACCTGCTCAGAATGTGTCTTCTGACAGATGCTATTGATTCGTTCGTGTGAGACCAGATTTCAAACTCCTCCCCTTGCCGTCCGTGAGACGGGAAACGTACAATCAATGACACATGGCGTCCACGACACGATCTGAGCACAATGAAAAACTATGGTCAAAAACACATTTCTGTTGTTCCTATTCCCAAGAAACGGTAGTGTTAGGGTAAATAGGTTAGTAGGCGAATCTGAGTCTTATACAGCCAACACTGTATAAATTTTGAAAGAGAATTGCAGTGTTCTGATTTTTGATAACTCAAAATAAAAAAATAAAAAAAAAACACTACATTTTCTTATTACACTAAAGATGATTAGAAGAACGGCATTTGCAGTTATAATGTTATACCTTTTTACCTTCTATAAATAAAGGAAATTGAAGGAGCAGTAATGCTCAAATGAGAAGCAACTGCTTGCTCGGTGTCATCACACTCCTACTCTCCTACCACCCACCCTACTCACCTGAGGCAGAACTGCTCACTTCTTAATGTCATCACCGTTTAACACGCCCCCTACTCACCTTCCGTGAGGCAGAATAGCTCGCTTCTCCATGTAACATTACTTCAACCCTACTAACCTTCCGTGAGGCATTATTGCTCGCTCCTGCAAGTAACATTACTTCAACCCTACTCACCTTCCATGAGGAAAAATAGCTCGCTCCTCCATGTAACATTACACCAACCCTACTCACCTTCCATGAGGCAGAATTGCTCACTCCTCCAAGTAACATTACTCCAACCCTACTCCCCTTCCATGAGGAAGAATAGCTCGCTTCTCCATGTAACATTACTCCAACCCTACTCACCTTCCATGAGGCAGAATTGCTCGCTCCTCCATGTAACATTACACCAACCCTGCTCACCTTCCATGAGGCAGAATTGCTCGCTCCTCCATGTGATCATCATCACACTCAGCCACGTATTCCTTGAGCACAGTGAGACACCGCACCACCCGTGTCGCCTCTTGGCGCAGGTTAACGTGACTGACCTCCACTTGGTGGTCGCCTTCCTTGTGAGGCTCTTGGTTGGTGAATAATTTAGCAGACTGCTGGATTTTACCCGTGCAAGTCTGGATAAACTTGTCGTGAATTTCAAGCTGATAAAGGGGGAGGTTAGTGTATTACACGTCAACAAAAACACGACAGTTTCATATTTATTCAAAAGGCACTGGTCTTACAGTTAGCTCATGGCTCTTACAGTATAACTCCTGGACTAAAGCGTATTTATAAGTGGTAAAAAAAAATAAGCAACTCTTATACAAGCCCCTCTTACCTGTTTGGCTCTAAGACTTGGTCCCAGATTAGTATAGGTCTCCTTGATAAGTTCTATTGCCCTGCTGGCGATCTCATCTGAACTGCGGAGGACCACCTAGAAGAGCAATAAGGAGAAAAGATTAATGACGATTTTTTAAGAAAATACCAGATGGCCTTTTCAGGGCCCGACAATGAAACACATGGAGAAATGTACTTATTTTTTATTTGACTTCCTAACTAGCATACTTAATTGAAAAACTAGTAGATTGGTTGTTTTACGGACAGCTCATTTATTCTCTTTTATTATTTATTCTCTCGTGTCCTTTGTAAAAGACTAGTGTTTTACTGGTGCGGGCCCCACTTGAAAGCACACCTTTGCACACGCATGAGTGACAGATCTATTGATCATTTTATTTCTTGGCTTTGGGAACTTAACTGTGTTAATAAGCCACAAGAAGCTCACCTGCCAGAGATAGTCAACTCCAACCAAGTCCAGATCCTCTATAAGGTAGGCTCGCCGCTTGCTCACTAGCTTATGCTCTTTGATATTCACTCCTCGGAAAAATCTTTCAAAGCATCTAGAAGCAAAGAATTAGCGGAATTAGAAAAGGGTTGGAAAATATGTGCAAAAACAAATTATAAATTGTTGGGATGGGCATATTGTGATGAGCAACATTAACTTCCATATCAGGTTTGATTGTCATAGCGTGTCAATGGGCGTGAAAACACCGTGACCCCATTAGCAGGAACGCTTTGGGATGTTTCCAAGTGATTTTAGATTGTTTGACAATTTAGAAGTTGTTAGCATGGCCTGCTTCCTGTGTTCTAAGGTGAATATAATTTCTACCAGCTTACCGAAAAATACTTCGAAACTACCTTTAAATTTAGAATCTACTGAGACAAATGTGTTCTTCACAGTGAAAGTCAACCCTTACGAGGTATAGGATGTACAGTAGTTTAAAAGAGATTCTATGGAAATTACTCAATTTATTCTATTCCCAGAAATGTTAATTAACCCTTACGAGGTAAAGGATGTACAGTAGTTCAAAAGAGATTCTATGGAAATTACTCAATTTATTCTATTCTCAGAAATGTTAATTAACCCTTACAAGGTAAAGGATGTACAGTAGTTCAAAAGAGATTCTATGGAAATTACTCAATTTATTCTATTCTCAGAAATGTTAATTAACCCTTACAAGGTAAAGGATGTACAGTAGTTCAAAAGAGATTCTATGGAAATTACTCAATTTATTCTATTCTCAGAAATGTTAATTAGCCCTTACGAGGAAAAGGATGTACAGTAGTTCAAAAGAGATTCTATGGAAATTACTCAATTTATTCTATTCTCAGAAATGTTAATTAACCCTTACAAGGTAAAGGATGTACAGTAGTTCAAAAGAGATTCTATGGAAATTACTCAATTTATTCTATTCTCAGAAATGTTAATGAACCCTTACCAGGTAGAGATGTAGTTCAAAAAGATTGTATGGGTGTTACTCACTTTATTCCATTCTCAGTTAATAGTGCAGGGTCAAGCTTGAGAACATTCCCTTCGAAAAATGACAGACTGATTTCTGGGTCCAGATCGGGCTCATCTCCCATCAGCTTGGAGAACCACTTAAAGCAACACTCTCTATCAGATGGAAACACGGCCTTCTCGGCCAGACATTGCCAGATCTACCGATAAATGCGGAATTTCAGTATAACTATTAAATCTGAACGCAAATACTGTAGATAAGTATCAAGAAGATAATCTGATGACGCGCAAACAATTTCTCGCGCAAACACATGTGCATATGTTCAAGAGCGCTACTATAGCAAGATCTTGGGACAGATGGAGCATCATCAGAATGCAGAGTGGCGGTGTGGGGTGATCACTTACCAACTTGGCTTGTGGCTCACAGAGCCACAACTGGCCATCTTTCAATAGAAATCTACATCAACCAGAAACACCACTATTAAAACCATTCATGGACAAAAAGCTACACATAAGTTTCCAATTCTTGACAAAAAATCAGCAATCTGGCAAACTGGAAAACAAATAGAACAGAGCATACCTTAGAAATGTTAGGCGTTCTTGGACTTGTTGGGCGTGATTGTATCTGCCATCTGGTAAGAACTCATTCACATCTACGTCATTTTTCCCTGAGAAAAAAGTATATAATTATCTGTTTTAACTCGCACTATACTGATCCTGAACAGGGTATTTCACTATACTGATCCTGAACAGGGTATTTCACTATACTGATCCTGAACAGGGTATTTCACTATACTGATCCTGAACAGGGTATTTCACTATACTGATCCTGAACAGGGTATTTCACTATACTGATCCTGAACAGGGTATTTCACTATACTGATCCTGAACAGGGTATTTCACTATACTGATCCTGAACAGGGTATTTCACTATACTGATCCTGAACAGGGGATATCTAGCCTCGTATATTGTCACCATTGCTAGAATTAGTGTAGGGTATTTTTTCAACGTAATATGACTTTTAAACAGCACAATAACTACCAACAATATTATACTGTCAAATGGATGGCATTTTGAAATGTACTGCGCGACTTAAATAAATGGAAGTCAGAATGTATAAAGCAATTCCAAAAAATTGCTTAGCCTTGCTTAAACCTTTGATCTCAATCCAGCTATTTGCAACATCTTTGACTCATCCAATATCACACAGCACATAAACACATTTCAAACCGGCAAAACTGTTTTTTTTATGATTATGTTGGTGCTATGCATACAGTATAAAGCATATTGTTTTGTCACTTTTGAAAAAAGAAACTTACATACCTGCTACAAGGGATGTGACCTTCTCCATGTATTTTGCAAGGTTATCTGCCACAAGCGTGACCAGGGAATGGGTCATCTGAAGCTGATTTATGACCTCATGTCGGTAGAACACATGGGGGTTTCTTTGCATGTGTGAGTAGTTCTGAGGAGCCTGTGAGAACGTTTTTGTATGGATATATAAGTCAAGACTTGGTCATGACTTTCTCTACAACAACAGCTGATAAGGACAGTAGTAGAAAATTGCAGGTAATATCTCCGCTGCTTGAAAGATCAGATCATGAAATAGAAAAACATAGTGACTGGGGTGAAAAAAAAAAAACATAGGTGAGGCAAGGTATCAAGGATTTTTACAGTACCAAGTCTTGCTGAAAGCAGCACAAAGTATTTTATAGCATCAATGCCTCTTCCCTTTTTGGAGGGAGGGGTGGCTATATTAGGTAAACCTTACCTCGTAGAATAGCATGCAGATCTCCTTGATGTGCTTTAGGGCAGGTAATACCCAGCTGTCATTGCGCAACTCTTCAACACATCTGTCAATCCACTGAGTCTTCTGTGAGTCACGGTCCTGTAACACAATGCATGCCACACATTTGAGAAACATTTAAAACACCAAACAATTATAACCTCATTAACTCCCAGTGAGAAACATTAAAATGTTTCGTAATAAACAACTTCTTCTGGCAAAACCTAAATTTTTCCCAGAAGGTCTATAATGTCACAAGACTGTCGCTTAACCAACTAAATACATGACTGTAATACAAGACGACTTGTGTGTTGTAATCTATGGTAGAGCAACAGTTCGCCGGGAAATATCTTTGTTATGGCCAAAGAATGTCTTTAAAATTTTTAGCACACTTGGCACGTTTTAAGTAGTAACCTGTGAGCAGCTGTAGTCCAAGATCTTGATGTGTGCACTCAGGGCAAGGTCCATGATGTCAATGGGTACGTCATCACTATGAGCAAGACTCCAGAGCAAGCCAAGAACCTACAGAACATGTAAGGGATACAGCAGGATTATCTACAAAAGATTAACATTTTTGGGCTAGAATACTACAGTATTAGGCAGAAACAATAACTTTTATTTCTACTTATATTTTTACCAGTCAGTCTTCTTTTATATTTATAAGCGACAGACTTGTGCTTTTATCCAATAGATATTTTCCCTTAGCGAAGTATGAAAGTACTCGAAAGTCAACCGAGCATGATACAGTTCAATGTGGTTAGCTGTTCTACTGACTCTTCACAAATGAAAAAGGATTGTGGTACAATGAAGGCATTGTTCTATTTCTTAGCCGTGAGTAGTGAAAGGCCTTTTTCATGTGTATTCACCTTATGTGCCATGACACCTTCCTTATCATCCTCAGCAAGCCTTCTGATCAACTCCAGGAGTTTCTCTCGCTGCTTTTTACTGGCACATGTCCAGCTTTCCTAAAGGACAAAACAGCACGTATTACAGTATCTATACATTTTGAAATCAATGCAGCATCACATTTTTATAACAATCAGGGATCTCGTTTAGGCCCAGCGGCCGGTAGAACCGAGAGCTACTATCTTCCAAGCGCTGGCTACTTTGTTTTTAAAAGTAGATTTAAATTTTACTTGAACTAATAACTTCCACCCCCTAATTATCAATTTCCATGGCCCACTCTGAACTGAATGAATCCCTGAAGCCTAGTGCACACTAGCGGCACATTGACATCACAACATAGGCGAAGATACTCTTTCAAGCCCGACAAAACGACATGGACATAGTGACATAAAAGAAAAAAGTTTTTTTTTTCTATGTCGTTATGTTCATGTCATTATGTGGGGCTTATAAGTCAAAATGTATCATTATAAGGGCTTCTGGAATAACGCGCTTGTGCATTATGTAGTTATGTCACTAGTGTGCACCAGGCATGACAATATATAGTACACTAGGTAAAGTAAAACTTGTGGGGATGCATAAAAAATTACACCGCACAGCATCATTTTTTTGGTGTTTTATAAAACTGTTTGAAAGCTGTTTGCAAACATCAGTGTGAAAAGAACCAATTTAGCTATTTGCTATAAATACATTGGAAACTACAGTACCGCTCACGAACATAGGGACACTGTTTGCAAAACTTTCAGATCATATCATCATCTAAACACTATAGTAAAAGAAACTGACTATTGCAAGACTTACTTGGAAGCAGGAGAAGAGATGGTCTAGTTGCTCTGGAGAAAAGTCCCAAGCCAGTTTTGCGAGTAGGTCATGGATATTCTTGATGATGGCATCATGCTTACCAATCTAAAATAAAGTACAACTATCATCATTGGCACTATCATCATTAGAACAGTTGCCAACAAAATCCTGTCTATTTGATTGTGGACAATCAGTTGCAGTTCTTTATTAAACTGACTCAATATTCAAGCCAACAAGAAGACAAATAGTTACTTATAATTATAGGGAAAATGCAGATCAACAATGAGCACTATAAATAATGATATGGCACTACCTATTACAAGCAGCTTCATAAAACTCCTTTTAACAGTTCCCTGTACCATATTGAACCAAGCCCATGTCTGGTTACAAGGTGAACATAATTCACCAACGTTAGACATATATTATAATACATCATTTAAGGTCCATTGATGCAACATGAGTAACACATGCTTTGTTAGGCTACAAAACACTGTAAAAATGAGATATTCAGCGTACAGTATTGTACAGTAGTTGCAAATTTTATCTACTTGAATTATACAGTAGTATGAATCAAACCATTATTACAATACGGTCATCATACAATAAGGGAAGTATAAAATTAGATGTCACAAGGTAAGACAAGGGGGCTTTCCATCAAGCCAGTCAGGGCAAGAGAGGACTTGTTCTGACCAGTAAAATGGCATGGTACATTTCCCTCTGGTTTCCCTATGATGAGACATACGCTAAAAAGCATATGAGTGTAGTACTTACCTGTGCTGCCCATATACTGTCTAGGTCATCCAAAGACAAGGCCTTTTCCTTGATCACAAACCGGATGATCTTTTCAAGCTTTTCCACATACTGGAACAACAAGAATAATTGTGTCAAACAACTGTATTGATTAATACTTTGAACATGTTTATCTGAAGAATCAGCATTGCCAATCATTACTACAATGTTTTTTTGTGATTGTGACAATACCCTATCACATCTCCTTCTAAAAAAATTAGTCCTTTTGTTTATGTTATGTACCTTGACAAACAATGCCTTAATCCTAACCATTTTATATAATTTTCCAAAAACGTTTGTGTTTATGCTTTGCCAGCATTTTGAGGTTAGATACTGAAGTTCTACTGTTAAAAAGTCACCAAATAGTGCTCAGTGTCATGAATAGGGACAGCGGCAATCGCACGAGTTTACTTCACCGTAGTATATATTAAGTTCTCTAATACTTGGGGGGAGGTTCACCCATACAGTGCTTGGCAGACTAAAATTATATGGCTATCAAAATAACTGGAGGAGGATGTGCCCCACCCCTCAGATGGCCCTACCACACCTTGACTGTTTAAAGTTACTTAAAAGTACCTGCGGTTGATGAAGGTTATCCTTAAGTACTATCGACAGAACTTTATTTGCATGAATCCATTCCTAGAAAAGATACCAAAATTTGTTAAGTATACACTAAAAAAAACTTAAACTTAGTAAAGAGTACAGTACACTGCAGTGGGTCAAGAGCTCCCAGCAACATGCAACCATACACATATGAACTATTACAAAAGATGCTACCAAAAATGTTGTTGTAGTACTTTTGAACAGATCATGAAAAACAAAGAGGATGAGTCAGAGAAAGCCTACATTCCACAACAAAATTAAGTAGGACACTGCATACGAACCATCTCCATCCTTCTTCCCCTGATTAATATTGGTAAGAGGCGAAATTTTCAGCTCAAAACACAAGCAGTCACTAGGTGATAATTTGCCCTCCAAAAGGAGGGGGGAGGGAAAGTGTCCAATTAGTTTTTTAACAGATTGTAGCTCAAACTTGTATCCTTAAACTTTGTTCAGGGGGGGACTGTGCAGTACTTACAGCCATTCTTTCAGCAGTTAGCCACTCCTCCTCATCTGCTGTTGTGTGACGATGGGTGTAATATGACACACTGCTTATCACCTTGTTTATCTAAAGCCCAGAACCACAGTCCATTAGTTGGGGCATGGACGTCCACTAGTAGGCTTTGACAGAAAATAAGCCGATCTCACCAGAGTCTAGTACGTATAACAGGGAGTTGAATGTAATGTTCAGTATAATATGAGCCACACATAATGTAACTTTTACCTCATTCAATGCATTCATCTTTCCATTGAAAGAAGAGATTTGTAGAAGTCTGGGAAATAATGAAAAAGTATTAAAAATCAAATACAAAAAGCCAAAAAATGTCATGAACATTGAAACTAATAAACAACTGTTTTAGATCAGTAAATAAAGGTAAACAAAACCACCAAAGCACAGCAAAAAAATGTTGATCTTATGCAATGCAGGCCTGGTAGGATCAAACTAAAAAGGATGCCAGTAGTCACCTCAGAATCATCTTTAATCTAAAAGTTTCTAGCTGTTTAGGGATGTCTTCTTTAGAGGTTATTTTTCCTGCTAGATTTTTCAATGCCTAGAAATAAAAAAGAAAGGAATAAGCAGTTTAAATACATCATTATGGCACCTGGGCAATACACAGGGGAAACGTTATTTTTTTCAAAAAAATAATAGATCTTCTTTTGTTTCAAGTAGAGATAGTGCTGTACGGGGGAGGGGCTTATTTTAAAGTGTCATATGATTAGGAAGGCACTAATGTATTCATGTTTTTTTTTTATTTTAGGCAAGGTGCTTCTTCTAGTAATTATAATATTTTTAAATGTAAACAATATCAAGAGTGGTTGATCAATATTTTTTCAAATTCTACATAATTTCGATTTCAGATTCAGACTCAGCCACAATACCTTAATTATAGATGATAAAGCATCATTCTTGGCTTCGTTTTTGGCCTCCTTTTTAAGCTCCTGGTCTGATAAACTCTCAAGAAAGCCAGGAACAAAATCCTAGAAAATGCATAAAGTACAAAATGCATTACAGAGAAAACAGTAAAATAATTAGATTAGTATAAATAAACACCACTTACAATTACTGGAAGAAAGTATTCCTCTACGGTCTGTGGAGTGAGAACCTCAGCACAACTACCAAATGGCCTGCAAGGAGGATAGAAACAACAGATTTTTTTAGAAGAAACTAAATGAAGGAATTTGAAACTATTGTAAGTATTGTAAGGGGGCTTGTAAGTGAAAATGTATCAAAATAAAGGGATACTTAATGATACCGTAGACCCAAATGGCTTTATTTCGGGTGATTTTTTTTATTATGCCATTCGATGACAATAGGCACACTCTAGGTGTTAGCAAAAAAATGCCACCAAAATTTTAAATACTCCCCCAGATATTCAAGAAAAACCAAATTCGAACAAGTGTAGCGTTATTCTCGAAGGCGTCAATAATCCCATAATCCTGTTTACTTAGCTCAAAGCCCCGCGATCAACATCCAGGGAACTTAGTTTTACGGCTTTTCCCTCTAATTAGCATACAAGCACGTCAATATCATTATTGACGTTTTATCAGAGATTTATCCATATTTACATGTATATCAACTTTATAAGCGTTTACTCTAAATTTGGCATAGTTGTAAACTACACCAAGATTAAGTAAGAATCCTTGGCTTCTTTCGAAGAAGGCTAAGCGAGGAAGAAAGCCCAAAACATAGAGTTGTCTCTGTTTGCGGTCATTTTAAGTTTTCCGCACTCTTCTTTTCTTCAGTGCAAGCTCGCTTCGATCTAGGCATCTCCCTTCACTTGCACGACTAGCGCTATGACATATAAGCGCCTAAGAGTTTTCCCGCTGTGTGTAAAGCGTGCAATGTGATTGGTTGCCATAGGCGGCTCTATTGCTCTTTATGCTGATGATTCTAAGCTCTACCGCTCTATAGACACTGCAAGTTCTTCAACCTCGTTGCAGGCTGACCTTGACTCCCTGTACAGCTGGAGTCTAGAGCACGGCATGGAGTTTAGTGCATCTAAGTGCAAAGTGGTGCACATGTCAAAGAAGCGTTCTACCAAGCGTCCTCCGTACCCTTACCAACTATGCGGTCGCACCCTGGATCCAGTAGCGCAGGTGACTGACCTCGGCGTTACAATTACTAACGACCTGTCTTGGGGTCCTCACATCGAGCCTATGTGCGCAAAAGCAAACAGGGTGCTTGGACTAGTGAAGCAGGTCTGTTCTGACATCCTCGACCCAACTACAAGACAGCTGCTGTACTGCACCCTTGTTAGGCCCCACCTGGAGTATGCTTCTTGCATTTGGTCGCCTTCGACAGGCAAGCACAAAGCTCTGATTGAGAACGTCCAGCGTCGAGCATCCAAGTTTATTTTGAACTATCCCGCCGATGTTTCATACACAGAAAGGCTGAAAACTCTTAAGCTCCTCCCATTAGAATATCGAAGAGACATAACCAATCTAGTTCTGTTATTTAAAATTATTATTTACTATTTAGAGAAACTTGCCTTTTACCAACCTCCATAATTACCATCCTAACAATTACCGCCTTTTTTCCACTCACAACCAAAATTATTACAGGAATTCGTATTTCCCTAGAACTGTCAAACTTTGGAATAGTCTTCCTTCACTTATGAAATCTTGCACTACGCTTTCGTCTTTCAGGTATCAGCTGACAACTCACTATTTAGAGAAACTTGCCTTTTACCAACCTCCATAATTACCATCCTAACAATTACCGCCTTTTTTCCACTCACAACCAAAATTATTACAGGAATTCGTATTTCCCTAGAACTGTCAAACTTTGGAATAGTCTTCCTTCACTTATGAAATCTTGCACTACGCTTTCGTCTTTCAGGTATCAGCTGACAACTCACTATTTAGAGAAACTTGCCTTTTACCAACCTCCATAATTTCATAGATGTTAAATTTATGTAATTCAATTTTTATTTTCGTTTTTGAATTCTTATTGTTTGTCATTTGTTGGGAAAGAATTTCAATTGGGGCTTACGCCCTGTTTTCTTCTCCCGTCACATTGTTTCTTATTTTCTTTATTTTGTTTATTTCCTATTGTAAACTGTAGTATTTTTTTTTGTGTGACAAAGCCAATAAACTAAACTAAAGCCAATAAACTATTTGCTCTTCGTCTGTCATTACTGTCACGCTGCATCTAATGTTTACACAACTTCAATCCCCGATAATACGCAATCAAATTTCACCCCATCTTACTCTAAATATGTGAATTAAAGGTACACTTCTAACCGCCCGATTCCTGCGCAACTTGGCAAGCGTCTAGTATAGATATGTTCTGTCACACCGTGCCGCAGATAATCAGTAGCTTTTTTCGCCACTGACTTAATTAGTGCGTTGTAGCCAAAGAAGCAAAATTATTCCACGCCTTTAATCAACGAGGCTGTGTGACGTCAAATGTAGACAGGGTTTGTCAGTTTAGTACATGACGAAAGATATAAAGCAGATCCTGGGAGGTTACGCGCTTTTGGTGTGTATAAATAATTCACATGTTTAAAAGTGGATGATTTCGCACTTCGGACCAGGCAAAAGCACTCAAAATTAAGCACGTATAAAAAATGATCATTTTAGGAGGATAGTACAATCATTAAGCTTTAAATTGATATATAGTTTGTTGGCATTTGCTTTAATTCGAAAGCAAGTGCGAGCGATTTTGCAGGGACATTTGGGGTAATTACCGCTTGGGTCTACGGTATCCTTAATTACAAGGAGAAAAGCCTGTCATGTTGGGGGGGGGGCAATGTAATTAATTTTTTCTATATTGACGAAAAAGCAGCAAAGGTACAGTAAGCATAATAAGAAAAGGTATGGCTTGATAGCTTCGATAGGTACAATAACATTTGTACCTACACTACTGTATGTACAAATGTACTATATGTAACCTGTATAGCTATTCTGATTTTTTATGGAGAAAGGGACATTTATTCCTAACTATTTCAAACCTATTTGTCTTGAAAAGGTTCAAAATTCAAGTTGTACTGCCAAAGCACAGCGCATGGGGGAAGGGGGGGCAGGACCCAATCAGAGACCAAATAATGAAAGGTTACTTACTTGAGAAGAGCCGACAATAAGGGAACAGTGAGATTTTCTTTGCCACATATCCTGTCTCTGAGTATGCTAAAGCCATCTAGGGAACCAAACTTGTTCACTAAATCCACAAGCCAGCCCTGTTAATAAGAAATCAGTCATTTTGCTTGCCCAAAGCTATCCAAAAAAGTGTATTTTCTAAAGCATTTGAAAAGCAGCTATCCACAATTTGGGCAAAAAAAGACTAAAAAATTGTTGGACTAAAAGTGTTTGCATTCACTTTACACTTAAAATGACCCATACAAAACGTTATTCCCAGCCCTTACGCCTGCAGCGTTTATTTAATTTTGATGGTCCAAGGGGGAGCGTTCTAGTGTCAGTCAGGATCACGTCAAATTTTAGCCTGCGTAGCAAGCAGCGTTTATTAAATTTTGATGGTCCAAGGGGGATGGGGGGGGGGGGGGGGATTTTGGTCTCAGTAAGGACATTAAATTAAATTAAATTTTAGCCTGTGTAGCAAAACTCACCCAGCTAAAAAACAAGCTCAGATTAATTAAATTTGATTTATATTACTGAAATTTCTATGTTGTTTGTTTCAAGCTGGGAGGGAGGGTAGAGGGGGGGACGTTTGTTAGAGAGGGGCGTTTACTACAAACTTGTAAGCTTAGGGGGGTGTTCGTTAGATAGGAGGCGTTCTTTAGTTAGGGGGTTATTAGATCATTTAGGTACCTTGGGTGACCTGGCGTCTGGCGATTTAGCATACTGTGTAATGCCCTCTGTTACAGGAGCACCTTGGGGTAAGGACTCGGACGGACGTGCACCATTATAAATGTTGAACCTGGAATTGCATTTATACAATTACCATTGACTAATAACAGGGTTGGTATCAAGATTCCTATTATGGTAACAGCAGTTCATTTAAGTTAACTGAATAAAATAAGAATGGAAGAAAATAAGATTTCTTGGAGCTGGGATGTGCAGGACCATCGTTTTGGTATTAATCTGGTATTCGTATTGTTTGATTGAACAATATGTTATCACAAGAAGTTATCAACATGTAATTATCACCTTCCTCTGAAGGTCAAACACACAGTTCTCCCCTACTATCTCACTGCTAGCCTATTTCTACCTCTCATACATAGCCACTACTCCGACCCTTACAGCCCCCAGCGCAACACATCATATAAAATAGCCACACGTACACACTTTAACCCACGCACCAACGTCCATTACCACACATTTTATCACCCCACACAGCCACAGTTAAGCCCCGACGCCTCGGTACGAATACCAGATTAAAACCAAAACCTTGAAGTTACAATGTGGTAGAGTTCAAGCAATTTAAAGGCACAATAGACTGTTTTCACGAATTTGCACGCTCATCCGAAATACCACAGAATAGCAGGCCAAAGCTGATAAAAAAATTAAGACAAAGGGGAATTTGAATCCAAAACGCATCCAAAGATGCTATATGACAGCATTTCTATAGCTTCTTCTTTAAACTCCAATCCGTACTCCATTTTATATCAGCTAGGACCCGCCAGTCTGTGGCATTTTGGATGTGTGAGCAACATCGTGAAAACAGTCTATACTACTCTATACAAACCCCTGAACCCTGTCTTGATGCTTTTGTGGAAAAAAAGGAAAATACTAAAATATAAGAAATAGAAACAAATCTTCAGAAACTCATGTACTCTATAATGATGCCGAAACTAAGAAAATTTAATTTTTGATAGCCAAATGAGATACTGTACAATAAACGTAAGTTTGCCAACTTACATTCAAAAATTGAACATATTCAAATTCTGTGCAATGGGTACAAGTCAACACAAGTTGGTGCCCAAATAGAGACAAGTAGCAAAACTTGTTCTATTTGGCCAGAGCTTTACACACAAATTCTAACACAAATTGAATTTTGTTTTCATGTTGCTAGTCTAACATTGCCAAGTCAGTGATACCTGGACAATGGGTTGAATGCCAGAGCTAGGAGATCCAGAAGAGGAAACCAGTCCTGCGACAGCTTGGTTACGCAGAGTTCTATAAGTTTTTCTGTGTTCTTTAAAATGCACCTCTGGGAAATAAAATGGCAAATTCTTTTATTAACTAATGATAGACATAAAAATAATATACCATCACTAAATATTCATCAACATTACATCTTTACTTTAACAGACATAAATATGTATCAATAAAAAGTTCTACGTATAGGAAATTAATGTATATTATGGTAAATGTATGTGGACAAATTGTGTCATAACAAGTGAAACTGATGCAAATTTGAGCATAACATTCACAGACAAACTAAATTATCAAGGATTCAAAAAGATGGCAGAATTTAATTCTCAATTTGCTGCTCGGAAATACTTGTCTGATGTCGAAGCTGATAAAGAGCCAGACCAAGACAATTAAACACTGTGGGAAGCTCCTTATTAATAAACAGTATTGTTTGAGAAGTTGTTAAATTTTGTTTTGGATTGTTGATAACATTCAGTATTAATGAACATTTCCTAAATTAAAGTTTAACTTAATTAAGGTATTTAAAATGAACACTTAACTTAAATAAATACAAAAAGCCCAAGTTGTCATGATTGTGAACCAGAAGAATCAAGGTATATTCAATCAATGTGGATTTTTCAAATTCGTGTTTATTCTCTATTAAGGTATGTAGCAATCAACACTGGCCTATGCACATTCTAGATTGTAAGATTCGGAGTGAGGGATGGGAAAGCAACTACTGTAGAGTGACAGTCATTCCCACATTCAGGGGGAAAGTAAAAATTAATTACATTGGAGCAGCCTATTTTATACTTTACACCTAATTCCAAATGGAATGCTAAATAAATTTCAATTAGAAATATCAAATCAAAAAGAGAATCCTAACAGAAATCCTAGTACTTACATGAATTTCATATTTCCAACCATTTACAGCTTCATCATTAAGAATTTTATGAAAAGAAGTTGTTAGGCCATCCCTGAAGAATCGCTGACAGTCCTCGCTTTTAGTGTCTAGTCCTGAAACGTCAAATTGTACCACAAGACAAGAGTAGCGCATGAACACACATACCCGTGGACAAATAAGCTACAGTATCACCTCTAGATTGCAAATGGCTTGGGTTTTAAGTTACGTGAATAACAAAGGACGAAAAATAGAGAAATAATACATTTTACAATACTATTTTTCAAATCCTTATAAACTACACCCACCAGCACGGCACAGCTTGATAGACACATCGAGTAGAACCTCAAGCTCTCCTTTGGGTAACACTGGTACCACCCATCTTGGCCTATTTATCATCTCATCAAGTTTTGAGAGTTCAGCCAAAGGAAATGCCGGCTCCCCATTCGCAAGTAAAAGTTCACTTTCCTCTGATGCCTGATTTCCATCTGCATTTTTGTCTTCCAGCTGCTCTGTGTTTGTCGGCTCAGAGCTTGCTGGGGTAGCAGGTTGGGTAGGTTGTGAGGGGGGTGTGGTTGCGGGGGGATTTGCTTGGGTCTGCTCCCCGCTGCCCCCTTTTACTGACAAAGTCATTTCTGTATTTACAAGAGTCTAACACTTGAACAGCTGATAATCTCCACATATAAATACCATGCAGGACATCACATGCTTCAAAGGCATAAATAGTTTAAACAAGGCTAGCATCGAAGGGTTCACCTGGTAAAGATAAAAAGGTTTTAAGTCAGCTCTTTGCTTCCATATCAGATACCAAGACTTTAAACTGGGGCTCATTAAGTTCCCAGGAAATAAGGGAAAACATTAAGCAGCTAACAAGATAATATCATATTTTCTATTTTTAAGATGCAAATGAAATGATTAAGAAAGGATTTTGCAGTCTACAGTCAATATACATGTATGAACCTTTGTTCTGTTAGCTCCCATGAATGCCTAGGTAACTGGTTTATGCAATGCAAATTAAATGCAACTTCTGCAGCTAAATCATACTGTAACCAAGTTAAATTTTAATTATATGAGATACATTTTACATTAGTACAAAGAGGTATAGAAGATACTTTAAGAATATCATGAAGTTAGATATAGTTTTTTAATGTTTAAAATGGTGTCATCCCTTAAAAAAAGGTTTTTATGATGAATGAAGGGAACTAGAGTATTATCGTACAGCAGTCAACCAATCAGAGCCAAGTCTGCAAGGTTTCTGCAGGCATTTTGTTGATTGGCAAAAATTGGCAACATTCCTGGCTAGTCATGCATCCAGCCGGTAATATCCTGATTGAAAGGGGTTGCTTACTGGAAATCAAGCGCAGAAAAGGTACCAGCAATTTCAAGTTGGCTAGATTTTTCAAAATACCACCAAATAATATAATTTATTCCTAAACAACAAAAAAATGACAAACATCTGCAAATGGTGGTCCCTTGGACCAATCAGGAAATTTTTTAAATATTATTTAAAAAAAAATAGTGCAAATTCTAGCTGTAGATGTTTCTACACATTTTTTTTAATAATATAGCTTTTTAAATTCTCTTTGCAAACTGTATATGTATTGCATAATGTACAGTACACAGATTTAAAGATACATTATAGGTAGAAATGACTGTCTCATTTATTAACATAAAATGCTATAGTACTAAAGCTGTAGAGAGTCCAAATATAAAAGGATATAGAAGTAATCATATGCAAGGAGTACTCAATACATGTTATAATAGAAGGGTGTGAGTCCTTGCATATTTCAATCCCAAACAGGACTAAAACTGCAAGTAAGCAAATTAGACAGAATACAGCAAAGTTCTCTACAAATATTAGTCAAATTTATATAACCATATAAAATCAAAATCTTCACTGGAAAAAGGATAAACGAAATATCTATGAATGATTATAAATTTCAATAGTTTTATTAACAACTTTAGTTTCTGTTCCTGTACGTATGTAATGTAGACTAGTTTGATAACAAGTATTGGTTCAAAATTGATAACAGATGAAAACGGTAAAAGGATAAATAGCACTTCTTTTTAGCACAAAACATAATGCCTATCACATGTGATGGAAGTACGAGCCTTTTTCAACTTCCAAGAAACAAGCGACAGTCTTCTTACGTATACCGGAAGAAGAGGGACGATTTTGGAAAGGGATTGAATGGTGGAAGGATGCCGAGATTTTACGAGGTGAAGCTGGCTTAATTTTAAAGATGAAGCAATAGAAATATACTTTTTAATTACTTAGAAGACAGATCATTGATGTCACGGACTCTGAAATTTACTATTTCGTGGAATTGTTTGGAAATGCTAAAAAGCTTTCAAAGTGACACTTCTCAAAAGCTTCCAAAATGGCTTCAACTGGAGCCCAGTAACAACGATTCAAAATGAGATAACAACAGTACTAGCTCACCTCAGGCGAAAGCAAAACACTGCCATAATTGTTGATGATCCTAAAGGACTTTGCATGAACTTGTTTTCTTTCTAGTGTTATATAGCCCAATAAATTCAGCCGGCAAACTTGTTCATATTTTGCATGTGGAGCCAAAGCAGTTCGCCCGCGCTTGCGCAGTACAGTCCGTTCAGCCAAAAGATCACGTGGTCACTGCGCCATCACGAAGCGGGGGACTAGGAACAAAATTATCCAACAATCAGGAAACCCATAAAAAAATAACAGTAAATCTTATCAATAAAAGAAAATACAAAGGTAGCTCCAAAGGAATAATGAAAATTAGTCTATTCAAAGATGTATGCATCTTTGTTGAAGGCAGGTTTAAAACTAGCTCTCAGATCTTTTGTAAATGAGAAGGGGCACACAGATAATATTATAGAGAAATAAATTCGAATATGATGCAGATTTTGCATCAAACCATTGTATTAAAGCAAGTAACCGAAAGCAAATTAAATGAAAATAAATGATCGCTATAAATGTGATGGGAAAAAAAAGTGGAGATGCGGGGGATCGAACCCCGGGCCTTCCGCATGCAAAGCGGACGCTCTACCACTGAGCTACATCCCCACAGACAGGCTAATCGCAAAATTTATATTTAACCAATTGCTAATTAATTCTGCACAAATGCAAATTAGATTCCGTCCAAGGTAGCGACGTGAACGCCCGCTCGCCCCTTTATTCATTGGCAGCTTTCCAGAGTCTAAAAGATGTTATAAAATAATTGAATAGTACAGGCGCTTGTACGTAAGCCGAGAAGGGCCATCAGATTTCAGAGATAATAATTTCAGAGATGATAATTTCAGAGATAATATTTTCAAAGATAAATATTTCAGAGATGATAATTTGAGATGCTAAATTTCAGAGATTATAATTTCGGATAAAGAATTCTGCCGGCTTACTGAGCATGCAGCACTCGATCAACACAACAATTCCCCCACAGCTACGTTTGGTCCTGAGGAGTTCTTCAAGTTTTCCCATATTCTGCCCTTTCTTAGGTTTGTTTATGTCCATAATTCATATTAAAAAAATATAATATATCCCACGCAAGTCAAAAGCGCCACGAAGTCATCGGTGGCCAAGCTGGTGTGCTCTTTTTCATGCCGGAGCTATACAATACAGAAAACTATCTACGCCACGTAGATTTAGACGTGCAAGCGTGCAAGCGCATGTATACTGAATCCTGTGAAGACTACAGCGGAAATATGGAGGAGCTGGTGCAACTCATAAAGCCAAACTACACCCACCAACTGACGCAGCTGAGGCTCTAGAATTATTTTCAGAAATCACACAGAAACTTAAAGAGTTTCACCAATTTTAATATAGCAGATGAGGAAGGAGACCGAGTATTCAAGTAACATGAAGTCCATATTCATCCCGTTTCAGAAATGTAATTGTTTCGTTTATACAGAGTCAAGTTAATGTTGTTGTTTTATTTAACTGGCTTTTTTTTAACTGGCTTTTTTGATGGATTATATTCTATCAACCAAGGGCGGATCCAGGATTCCCAAAAGGGGGGGGGGGGGGGGGGGCACCGACGGAAGGTAAAAGTGTGTAAATTAGTTTCCATACAATAGCACGGAGGGCATCGATATTTCCAGTGGAATCACACAACATCCTAAAGTTATGCTAATATTACGCATTGCTATTTTTACGGGACATCGAAATACTGCGGCATACCTATAATAATTCCACACAATCATGTATTATGTAAATGAGCTATGAGTGTCTTACACAGACACAAGGTCAATCAATCAATCAATTTTATTTATCACCTTTATGTAACTCTTTTAATTTTAATGTTTCTCCGCGTGATCATCTCATATCCTCTATCGTTATTGCTTGAATGTAAATTTCCTAATTGAAGGCCCCGTTACTCAGTAAAATGATCAACAAAACAACATAACCGTGTTCTTGTCAGAAATGTGATCCAACATCTTGCCACTACTGGACATGGTAGTCTGTGGGTTGTGAATCATAGGTGGGCAAAAATGTCCGCTGCAGTTGGTCGGTCCGTCACCGTGTAACCTCAGGCAATTCCTTAGCACTGAAAGAAGCTGGGCATGTACGTGCCTAAAGGCTTGGAGACCTGACCGAAACAGTTATCTGAAATTATCTTCTCTGAATTTATCTTCTCTAAAATAATCATCTCTGAAATTATCATCTCTGAAATTATTATCTCTGAAATTATCATCTCCGGAGTTAACATCTCTGAAATTATCATCTCTGAAATTATTATCTCTGAAATCTGATGGCCCTACTCGGCTTTCGTACGCTTGGATTGGTCACTTTTATTTCATTATGAAGCATGCGATAGTCTACTCCTGCCGCTTTGGGCTGCGAAGGAGACTAGTAATACGATGACGCTGATGACGCAGCATAAAATCGTGCAAGGGGAATTCCTACATCATCAGTCAACCAGTCAACAACCCTGTGAATTCCCACGGACTTTTACATTTTAACACTAAAAATATTAATCTCCGGGAGAAAAACGTGTTCCAAGTATATAGGAAATTGCAAAATAAGTCCAAAACCACAAAGCGATGAAGTAAATAATGCTTGGAATTTGAAGCCAGTTTTTCAAACTGTTTTCTGCGCGCCCGCTGACATGCTCTGTTGTGAAGGGTTTTTTTTGTCTTTTGGTAGGATTAGAAAAAACTCTATAAAATAAATAAAACATTTCTCTTGTGCCTTTATTTCTCGACCTGCGGTCGGTCTCGTCCTCCACTGATCTCTCGAATTCTCTCAAGATTTCAAAACTCAATGAAAGCAAGCAAAGAATATTTTATTTCTTAAATATAATATGGCTCTCTAGCCCTGTAATTGGCAATTCTAAACCATAGCCTGTATTACAGGCCTCCGGAAAGGAACTACGGAGGTCTGCATACAGGCTAAAACCCCTAAAACCAGCGAGTCCCTGCAAGCAATATTTGAAGCTAATGAATTAGCCAGCGTAGCTTGGCTCTTGTCTCGGGGATTCACACGGGAAGGGAATGAGCCCAAGGCTTACTGCCTTTACTGTCAGTGTTTTTATAGAGGAATATATGGGGGAATTTATATGTTAGGGACGGACCATTAGATATTTGAGGGGGGGGGGGGGGGGGGGGCGTTGGTCAATTTTTTTGTGCATGATATTTTTTTTTTTTTGTGAAAAGCTCAGATACTTCAGCTTGCTGGCTTTGATCATCACATAAAGGCATTCCCTCGCTACAAGGATAGTTTTATGATATGTGTTTTATTGGATTCATTCTCAATTCACCAGAATATTCACAAAAATCAATATCGTATCTAATGTCTAACTTACAGATTTCGTTAGACCATTAGGAAGATAATTGCTGTTGAAAACCCACGAAGAAGCAGCAAGTTAGAGCGGGAGCGGTGTTTGAAGCACGGGGTTTTTCGCTCTTGATTTAGAATGACATTTTCGATGGTATTTGTGCAAATAGGGTGTTTTTTTTTTTTTTTTTTTGGTTTTAAGTAACAAAGCAGGGGCAAACTACGCGGGGCTAGCGCGGGGGTAGGGTGGGTAAATATGCTAACGCGCAGTGTTGGGGTGGTGGTTACTAAAAATAGCCAGATTGGAAATCGACATGGCGCGCGGACTAAAGTTTATTTTTTTTCGGGGTCCGGTATCCATCAAATCGCGCGCTCTGATTGGCTCTCGTGAGGTCCGGTCCTACGATCCGGACCCCGCGATACCGGACCGCTCATCTTGCCCATGCCCATCGAAAACTTGATTTTTACTCCCGAGGTTATAGATCTTCACACTATCTAGAATCATTGACTTTACGGAAAATCCGCTTCAAACTCCCTCATCCTCCTTCCCAGGGTCCCAACCTCCCCTACCCCCAGGGGCAAGGAGGAAAGAGGGATATGAGAGGAAGACCCTGGGAACGAGGATGCAAACTCCCTGTGTTTTGACAATTTCCCGCCATGAATGCAACAATTTCAACATTGCTGAAAGTGTATTTGGGATAAAATAAGGCAGCAAATCATCTCTTCATACGAAGAAAAACGACAAATCACTTTAGGAATTTTCCTGCATAACCAGCTTAACGTATCCACATTCAAGAGAAGTTCTTCAGTGAATATATCTGTGGAAGATTTAAAGCGAACGAAGACATTTCTACGATCAATTCGAGTTGAGAACGACGTATTAATAAAAATTGTTGGTCAAAATTCAGAGAATATCTTCTTTGGAGATTCTGTATTTCTGGAGGATTTAAAGCGTTGTGGGAGAAATACAAATTTGAGTTTATTGGATGATCATGATGAGCGAACAAAATCTTCACGAATACGGAACATCGAAGAAAGTCAGAAGCGAAACCTCGCCCCGTGCAACCATAAGCCCGTAAGGTAAACAAAGTTGGAAATTCTATTGTGGAAAAAAATAAACATGTTATTTCCCAGCTCAGGGTCGTTCCGTATCGTGAAATACCGTGACCGAGGTCTTGAAAATACTGTTGGTAATGTTTCGAACCAAACGACACTGTTATCACGATCTCCGACTTTCTTCTCCCTTTATTCGAATGAGCTCTTAATCTCTCTACAATCTCTCTTACAATCTCTCACGAGTTCACCCCGTGCCTGGTACAATGATACCCGATCCTATTACTCATTACATATTACATAATTGGTGATCATAAACTAATAACTTTAACAACTTCCGGTACACAGAAACGGAACTTCCGGAACCCCCCCCCCCCCCCCCCCCCTTCTTGACTCTTAGAAGTCAAGCAAAGCCCCGATCGCGATTCTATTCTGCGCGTGCAATGCTGCGGCTTTGAATGTTTTCGCATTGTCTGACACTATCAGCGTTGGAGCTCCCTTCCTGGCTGCAAACCTTCTAAGGCATCTCCTGAAAGTACAAGCCTCTAAATCTAAGACTAAATCGAGATATAATGCTCGTGTCACGCAACACGAGAAAAGTGCCACAGACGCCTTCTGCATCATACCTGTACTACTCTTGTAATAGAGAGGACCTGCAAAGTCTACTCCTACTTTGGAGAATGGCTCTGCCTGCGTGACTCTAAAGCCTGGTAAATCCGCCACGGGAGGCGGCGCTATGCCCTGCCTTCTAGCTTCTTACACGTGACACACCTATGCACTATCTTCTTCACAACTTGTCGACCTTTCGGAACCCAGAACCTTGTCCGCACCTGCGCTAAGGTGCCGCTAACACCACTGTGGTGTAACTTACTATGGCAGTCTAGTATAACCAGCTCTGTCAGCCTGTGATCTCTCGGTAATATTATGGGCATTCTAGCGTCTGTTGCAAGCTCGGAATTACCCAGTCTCCCTCTGCACCTAAGTATGCCTGCCTCTTCTACTAAATCTAGCTGCTTGGTCACCTGATTAAACGTCGCTTGTTGCGTCAAGTCTACTTGCGCTGACTTTATCCACTCTAGCTCTGCGTTCGTCATCTCCTCTCTAGATAACCTGCCTGTCATCCTGTCTTCTACTTTCTCTGCCCTAACATTGTGCATGAATCTCCGAACATACGCTGTTACCTTGAACAACTTGCTACAATTTCTGAAATTGTTATGGTTGATTACACTAGATATGTCACTCTTCGGTACTCTGGTGTTGACTACCATACTTACAGTGCCCTTCTCCTCTTCCGCCCCAGCTGGCGTTCTCTCGATCTGTAATGCTGGCCATCCCTGTTCGGGACCAGTCAGCCAGTGTGGGCCATTCCACCACAGTGCATTACTCTTGAGTTTGGAGCGGGTGCACCCCGTGACCCAATGTCGGCAGGGTTCTGTTCTCCCGAGCAATGCCTCCACTCACCCTTCCTAGACAGCTGCAAAATTTCATCTACTCTGTGCTTAACGAACTGTTTCCACTCACCTTTGTTCGCCAACCAGTATAACACTGTTTTGCTATCTGACCAGTACACCTCCCTTTCTACTTCAATGAGTGTGCCTAGTGCTTCTTTAACATGGCTGACAAGACGGGCAAGGATTAACGCGGCCATTAGCTCTAACCTGGGGATTGTCATCTCTTTAAGGGGGGCCACTCTAGTCTTGCTGCAAAGTAACCTTACCTGCCTCTCTCCCCCCACGTCGTATACGAGGTATACGACGGCACAGTACGCCTTGCGACTCGCATCAGCAAACCCGTGAATCTGCACCTTACGGTTTGACGTGTCCAATACGCACCGAGGTACTTCAACACTCATCAAATTTCCCAGGTCTTTAACCCAGGCCTCCTACTCTGTCCTTACCTCTCCAGTCAATTCCTCGTCCCAGGTTAACTCGGTCATTCTACACAGGGTCCGAAAAAGGATTCTTGCAGCTACAGTTACTGGGCTTACTATTCCTAGGGGATCGAACATACCTGCAAGAACACTTAGCACATTTCGCTTCGTCGCTGGCGACTGTTGCGCCTTCTCATACAGGTGGCCAAATGTGAGTCCTATAGTGTCACTACTGCTATTCCAGGGTAGGCCTAACACCTTCTGAATATCACAGTCGCTTGCCACGCCTTGGCTAGTCTTACCACGAGCCACACCTTCTTAATTACCTGGCATACATCTCCCTTCGCTTACATCCACCCTACCTCTGAGCTCGCTATCGTTAGTCTGCCACTTGCGCAGGTTAAACCCACCTTCTGCCAATCTCGACTTGGACTTCACGTATAACTCATACGCCTCTTCCGGGGTGTTACTCCCTGTCACCAAGTCATCTACATAAAAACTGTTGACTAACATCTCTACAAATTTAGGATCTATCTCTTTAAACTTCACGAGGTGGTGCCTCAAGGTTCCATTCAATAGAAATGGCGAGGCGTTCAGACCAAACACCACTCTACAAAACCAGTATACCTTGATTACGTAATCCTCCCTTCTCGGGTCCTCTGGGAATAAGAATCGTAAACAATCTCGGTCTCCAGGGTCGACTTCGATATTCAAGAAAGCCTTCTCGATATCTGCTATGGGGGCTACCCTGTGGAGGCGGAATCTCAGCAACACATTAAATAGGAGGGGGTTGAGAGAAGGTCCAACGTGTAAACAGTCGTTGAGCGACACGCCCTTTTTACCTGTCTTCGCCGACGCATCATAGATCACTCTTACCGGTGTACTAGTAGCAACATTCCTGCGCACTACCGCTCTATGTGTGCGCTGCCGACGCCGTGATGAATGAGCGGTGACTTCCGGCGTCAAACAAAAACCTTGTCCTAGCTGATACGCCCCCTTCCCAGCTAACAATGCCCTGCGCTGTTTGTAAAGCTATGCGCGTACCAGAGACAACATGAAAACTCTCCGCAAACCCCGAAGCTACGTGATTTGAAGTAGCTTCTCCCGCTTGCTCGCTCTCCCCCCGTTCCTGCTGTGGCGTTTCTGTTTGGCCACTAGCTTGATTTTCGCATATTGAAAGATGATGCGCGCCCGCGCAGCCCTTACAGTTACCATCTTTCGATCTACACTCGTAGGACCTCTGATTTTTCCTAAGGCATCTAAAACATCTAGCATACTTAACCAAGATTTTCTCTCGCTCTCCCGGTGACTTGAATCTCTCACAGTTCTCTGACTTGTGTTTTCCAAAACAATAAACACACGTCCCCTGTCCATTAGCTTCAACAAATAATGCGCTCCCGCTTGTTTGCCTTTGCATACCGTCTTGTGGTTTCTTGTTACTTGCCTCAGAAGAAATGTGCTCTTCTCTCAGCTCTACCTCCGCTCGTATCTCAGCCACAGTCTTTCCATACTTCATGACATGAAGTTTTGATATCTACGGGTGATTGTGAGCCGGAACGAGTTCGGCAACTTCTGTAGCAGGGCCGGTACCACGATCCCCGAATAACTTGTTTCATTTACATTTAGAGCTTCTAGTCCTCGGAAATGCGTCTTCGCTACATCGTAGAACCGCCTCAGCCTCGTTAAGTCCCCATCGTTAAAAACAGGCGACAGGTTAAGTAGGTCGTTAATGTGCGACCGCTGTATAGCCTCGGTTTTGCCATATCGCTTGCGAAGTATTTCGATAGCAGCGCCGTAGTTTGCCGCGGTCATCGCGAAACCAGCAATGGTCTGTTTCGCCTCGTCTAACAGTAACCTCTTCAGATAAGCGAACTTATCTACGTCCGCGAGCGCCTCATTGCTATCAATGGCGCTCTCAAAGGAGTCCCAGAATTCCGGCCATTCTTGTATTTTGCCACCAAATTTCGGCACTTCAAGCTTAGGTAGCCTTGCTCTCACTCTCGCCTTAGTAGAGGTAGAAGACCTTGCCGGTGAACTAGGCAAGCTAGCCGGGCTGATCGCTGGGGATGCGGGTTGATCCCACAGTGCCATTAACCCCTCCATCCTGTGGATAACCTCGTGCAGTCTCGCCCGCATCTCGTCGCCCTCCGTTATGATTGCCTCGAGCTCTTCGCTATCTTCTTTCCCCGCCGACAACTCGATGACCTCACCGCCGAGTGCGCGAAGGGTCTCTGCCTTTTCTTTGGCGCTGTCTCGGAGCTGGCGGATCGCTAACTTCTCATCTTCGCTGTGTTCTTCAAGATCCAAGATCTCATTTACCTTTCTAATCAACTTCGTTGCTGCCCCTCTATGAGCTCCACGCACTTTCTTTTTCAGGACTAACTTCCCACTCATCTTCTATCCGGCTCGAAGGACCACGTGTTGGTAATGTTTCGAACCAAACGACACTCTGTTATCACGATCTCCGACTTTCTTCTCCCTTTATTCGAATCAGCTCTCAATCTCTCTACAGTCTCTCTTACAACCTCTCACGAGTTCACCCCGTGCCTGGTACAATGATACCCGATCCTATTACTCATTACATATTACATAATTCGTGATCATAAACTAATAACTTTAACATTTTCCGGTACACAGAAACGGAACTTCCGGAACAAATACTTACCGAGGCCGTTTATTTTTTTTCCTCAATAGAATTTCCAACTCCCAGCTGGTAAATAACATATATGTCCCTCTCTTATCTTATTCTCTTGACATTACAAAAAGCGTGCGGTCCATCGCGTCAATATAAACGGTCTTGTTTCTTTATTCGCAAGACAACAAAGGCAAAATAGCAATTTGTGCCCAAGATCTTTAAGATTTCTGTTCGATTCCGTTCATTTGAGAACAGCATGTGAAAAAGTTAGGCAAAGGAACCTACTGCATTGGGAAGTTCACAACGGAAAAAGAAGCCGAAAGGGCCGCCGAAATGAAGCGTGCTGAAATAAATTGAATAGCGGACAGTATAAGAAATGGAAAAAAAAGGTGAAAGAAATTATACATGCTCAGCAGAACAACGACAAGAAAGTAATCAGACGAACGAAAATAGAAAAGTTGAATGCCACGAGAAGAAAAACCTGAAATTGGAGGCCATGATCCACGTTACGAGTAGCTCAACGAGAGTTCAATAGTAAAATTGAGAAACAAGTCACAACAAACTCGATCGAAATCGGTTAACAGAGCCTCGATCTAGAGGACTGGAAGCAGAAATTGAAACATGGAATGGCCGACACCAAGCGTCACTTCGACGGAAAAATAGAAGATGTGAAATCCACCTTTACCTAAAAGAACGTACCAAACAAGTCAATAGCTTAAACTCGAGAGCAGAGCAGAAATGGACCTTCAAAGGGCGCTTTGTTACTGGTCGGAGACTCAATCATAAGAGGAATCCAACAACGTAAATTCTTGAAGAAAACTATGACGGTGCTAAAAAGTTGACATTGTCGACATTGATTTATAAACAATCACCCTTTCACGAATAAACATATTCACCTCCAGTATATCTTATCGCAACGGAAACCCTATCAAAGCAGTCAAGCAGCATGTCGAAGGTAAGAATATTATTGTTTCTCGTGACGAAATGCCGATTTGACAGAACGGAAGAACGTATTCGGTTATTACGACTTTTTACTTTATATACGGCAAACATCACGAGTTTTCTACGAAGTTTTATCACGTTTGCGATTCAGAGTGACTATTAGAGCTTAGTAATCGCTACAGTTCGTACCATAACGCTTGTTTTACGAACGACTATTTTCTGTATGCGGTATTCTCGATTTTTTTGTGCGGTAATGCGGTATTTTCGGAAATTTTGTGCGGTATTGCGGTATTGAGCACCCCCGAACGTCCCCCCCCCCCCCCCACATGGATACGCAACATTGTAGAGTTCGTCACTACTCGAATGCAGAACTGTTCCGTTGCAAGCGTTTCAGAGACAATCGCTTGTGCTGTTCTCGCACCAAATTGTAAAGATGGCGACCCGAAGCCTTTTCTTCCATGCAGGAGAGTTTGCTCCGAGTTTTTGAAACGATGTAATAGCAGACTTCCTGATTATTTTGTGGATCTTATGATTGGGATGTGTTCTTTGCTTCCAAATAGTACTGCGGATACAGGGATGTGTTATGAACCACCTCAGTTTGATAAACACTACAACGTAACAAACTTAGGTGAGTAAAATAATCGCTAATATACAGATAATTATTATCACACTCGTAGAATTTTAAGTAACCTAGTTAGTATTTTCTTGACTCTTATCTCAATTTTAATAAACAAAGGAATTCCTTAGTCTCCCGCGCAGCCGTTCTTTGTGTCGGTCACGCAAAGCTCCCAGTGGGCATGGGAGCGTTGCGTGACCGACACAAAGAACGGCTGCGCGGGAGGCTAGGAATTCCTTGACTGGAATGCTTTTAGCTTATCTCTCATAAATTCTTACACGAAAATCAGTCCCTTTCACTGCGGACTGCGGACCGCGGACCACGGTAGCAATGACTTAGATTACTTAGACTTATTATTTGATACTTCGTTCTATAAATATGCACAGAAGGCTACACAACGGACCGCGGACGACGGTAGCAGTGACTTAGATTATTTAGACTTATTATTTGATGCCTTGTTCTATAAATATGCAAAGATGGCTTCACTGCGGACCACGGCAGTAACGTGGCTCCACAGTGGACGGGTATTCTGAAGTTGCTCCCAAAGTACGACGATAGAGAATTTATTGTAAATAGGAATACAATTGAAAACCAATTGCTAATTTTTTTTCTAAAATATGAATGTATTTGGAGTAACACCCTTGAATCAAAGACAAAAAGGTACCAAATAAAATAATTGAATTGAAAACTATACAATTATCCTTAAAATTCCTTTCTTGTTTTCAATACAATTCACATATTGATTCCAAATAAAGCGCATGTCACGTGCCTTGGCAACCTACGAAAACAAGACAATAAACCGATTATTATTCAGCGGCTCAGAGATATCATTCTTTCATCAATAGCCTCACAAGGATTGTTTGTGTTTCTCACACTAGAGCGCCTTGCGTAAATAGCGAATCAATCAATCAAGCTCGGCCACTTCAATAATTCGATTATACTATAATTTGAACTATACACTGACAAGGCCTATGACCTCACAAGAAACCGAAGAAGAGGTTGCACTTCACGGTCAGGGGGATTCTACTCATGCAAAAATGACAACATTCACCTCTAGTTCATCGAGACTCTGGAAATATTTGTCTTTGATTCTACTTCTGCTATGTTTGGCGTTACTCATTGCACTCATTGTAGTAGCAACTCGTGAGAACGACCAAAGGCCAGTAAGCACATCTGATAAAGTTACACCACAATGTGCTGAAGGGATGTCACGGGAGTCCACGAGTTCGTCAGAGCGAGGGCTGTTTGAGGACCTACTAGAGGACGAACACAAAGCGGTACGAGACTACATGCTAGGGATTGAAGAGCTTGGACTAACACCGATACATGTTGCACAATTTAAAGCCAAAGTAGACTCAAACTTTATTGCAATGATACAGTTTCAGCCGCCTTCTAAAGCAGCCGCTTTAAGATATCTTGACAAAAATCAAGCCAAACCGGAACGAGAAGCACTTGTGGTAATATTCAAAGGAGCAGCGAAGCCCCCTATAGTTGAAGAATATATCGTTGGGCCTGTATCGAAACCGACTAGCCATCGCCTAAGGGTGATCCCTGGCCGATCGTATCCGATTGCTTTCGACTCCCGACCTTTCTTATCAGTAGAGATCATAGCCCTAAGTCATATTTGGAAGAATGTGTCACGTAAGGCTTACCGTTTGTTGACAGAGAGCTTTGACGGCTACTCCTATCACAATTGCACGGATCGCTGCCTTACTGTGCAGTTCGCTGCTCCCATGGGTTACACAAACAAAACCCGTGGTGCCTGGTATGCCTTTCACCGCGATCACCCTCCAATGTTCGTATACCCACTGCCCTTCGAAATTTATATTGATCACGCAGGCTCTGATACCTCTAAATGGAGCGTCGGAAAAGTCTACTACAATGGACAGCTGTTCGATTCCCTAGACGCACTTTTGGTAACATATGATGCTGATACTTTAAACAAAACCAAGATCCCTGACACTGACACACTCTTTTCCTCCTACGAGCGTCGTGGTCGGCCCCAGCCTTCCAAGCCAATGCGCGGTCCAGAGCTGTACGAGCCGGATGGTAAGCGATATGAAGTACGGGGTCGTCACGTGGAATACATGAACTGGGCTTTTGACTTCCGCATTGATACCCTCAAAGGGTTCCAAATTTATGACATCCGATTCAACGGGACGCGGATTATTTATGAGTTGAGCCTACAAGAAGCTATCGCCACATACACTGGATTCTCGCCGGTTCAGGGAAGTAACAACTTTGTGGATAGTAACTGGTTCACAGGAAGCAACAATCATGATCTGGTTCCAGGTAAGGATGGGGTCTGGTCAGTGGCTGACTTTTAAGTGCGTGTAGACGGTAAGGCAGTGGGGGGTTGTGAAGGGTGTGGTTTGGTCAATAATTGTGTTTTTATTTATGGGGCACATGTAGATGGGGCCCTAGGGTTTACCTGAGGCTAAAACGTGTTACCACCTATATAAGTGCTGTAAGGTGTTAGGGCTCTTGAATAAGAAGGTCGAAAGTCGTGATTTGAATGATACAAAATATTGTCGTAATGTGATAAAATCAATTATAGATGACGACTATGATGTGAGAAGGATAGGGATGATAAAGATGTTTCTGAAGAGAGCCAAAATAACGAGGATAATATACGATTATAAAGAGGTGGATTAGGAAGAATAGGATGGCCATTTGAGGGATGTGACCTGGTGGTGAATCCATGAAGGCAAGCATAGTATTTTCTTGGGTTTGCCGAAGATGTGATTTGACTTCGTTCTCAAGAGTGCTTAACAAACCTATCCCTATTTATTTAGGCGTCGACTGCCCGGGTACAGCCACGTTTTTTGATGTCGTCCATATGGCGGACACTTCCGGTCCATACACTATCAAGAATGCAGCATGTTTGTTTGAGTTAAACTCAGGTATTCCGCTGAGACGACATTACGCAAATGACTTTTCAAGTGCGTACCGATTCTACGGCGGAATGACCAATCAGGTGTGTCTATCAGTTGTCAAACAGATGTTGAGTAGCCAATCAGGTGTGTCTATTTATCAATTAGTCTACGAGTTCGAGTTTTCTATGAGTCAATAGATAGTCAACAAGGCTCATTATTTTAGGAATTATTTTAGTATAAAGCTACCTTCAAATAAATGAAGGTTTTAATAATTCTCAGTAATAGATAACCGCTTTTGTCGCCGCGTTTTCGCTTCTCACTATCTATGGCTTAATAGAGTATGGTAGCCAATCAAATTGCGAGATTCCTGATAGTACGTGAGTGGATATATACAAAAATTTGTTATTCCGATATTGGATAGCCAATGAAGTGTGTCTGTAAAAGTGCAAAGGCTTATGGTTTGCCTCGTTTTCAGGTTCTTGTCCTTCGCACCATAGCAACTGTCGGTAACTATGACTACGTTCACGATGCCATTTTTTACCAAAATGGCGTCATTGAGGTCAAAATGTCAGCTTCCGGTTTCGTCTTTGGGTCGTTCTACACGCCTGATGTGTCACCCTATGGCTACCCCATCCACACCAACCACCTGACCAGTACAACACACGACCACCTGCTCCACTATAAGGTCGACTTGGATGTAGAGGTTAGCCTGGGACTACCGCACTGATCGTGTCTGTAATAGAACTGGGACTTGGATAACTAAAAACTCGATTTCCCTGGGATAAGGACCTTTGGATCAATTGAACTCAAAACGAGAATAACTCAAACTACCCACTTACTAACCATAGTAGGGAGGGCCGGAAGGGGCTAACCTTATTACAACTCATAGCCATGGGAGGCCTCGAATTATTGTATGGGGGCACGATACAGAAACATTGAGAAAACATCGGGGTCACATCCAGCTACGCCCCCTACTGGTCTTTTTCTTATATTTTTGTTGAATATATTATGGGGGGGCACGTGCCCCCAGAGCCCAGGGCTCTGCACACCCTCTGCGGCCCCTGATATCATAACACATACAATGCCGGCGCCACCTACACTGGCATCATCGACGAACTTCTTCTCGTTGATTTCCCCCTATTACAGGGAACTGCCAACTCATACGAGACGATTGAGATAGGCATTGAGAATACTACCAACCGCTTCATGCCTGACTACCCACCACATTTGTTCAGGAAAGTTCTCAAACCGAGCGTCAAGAAAACGGAGCAGGAAGCCCTGTACAAGTTCAATTTTGACACGCCCAAGTATCTCAACTTTTTCAACGAGGGAAAGAAAAATAAGATGGGCGTCAAGAAGGGGTACAGGATCCAACATCATGGCATCATGAAGCAGCTCTACCCAGAAGACTTTGGCATGATTCCGATGATTAGTTGGTCTCTTTATCAGCTTGCCGTCACCAGGTAAAACCAGCTACACCGATTTAGAGGGTCCGGTTCTTGCTAAGTCAATTTTAACAAATGGGTGGTCTAGTCGGTGAGTTTACCTAACAAGCTATGTCCTGTTAGTAACTGCTTTTTGCTCTCCTTTTCAACAGACAAAAGGATAGTGAACCTTCCAGTACCTCCTTGTACAACCAAAATGCGCCCTCGACACCCCATGTTGATTTCCGAGACTTCGTACGTGACGACGAGGATATAGTTAATCAAGATTTGGTTGCCTGGGTAACCACTGGCGTGATGCATGTACCTCATTCCGAAGACATCCCGACGACTGCAACCCCCGCGAATGCGGCAGGATTCTTTATTCGGCCATTCAACTACTATGACGAAGACCCATCTGTGGGCTCAAGCAATGCGATCGTGATAAAACCCGCGAATAAGGACTTCACTGCAAGTACGATCAATAGGTTTGGGACGCCTACAAAGCCAGTGTGTCTGCCGATGGGATACAATATGACATTTGATGGTCGCTATGGTTACCTGGCAATGGCGCGAGGGAACTAGAATAGTTCTAATATAGTTTTAGATATCTTACCTAGGGGCTTGTTATTCGCTTTCGGTCGGGTTGTGTGATCGCTATATGTTTAAGCCAGCGTTTGTGAATGTTTTTTAGGTGATGGGAAGCCAGGTCGCTATTGTTACCTATGGCAATAGCGCGAGGGAACTTATAAAGTTGCATATTGTTTCCAGTGTATTCTATAGATATCGTACCTAAGGACAACCTTTTTACTCGCTTTCGGTCGGGTTGTGTGAACGCTATTTGTTTGAGCCTGCGTTTGTGTTCGTTTAATAACAACGACGACGCCGTGGACGTGTGATACAGGCTGAGAAAATCGAGGACTAGGGACACTAAAGCAACGACGACGACAATGTGGAAGACGACTGCAATTTTGATCCAGAACTCAATAGCGGCACGTGGATATGCGTTCTGACTGAAGACATTTTAGCCGTTTTCCACCTAAGCAGGACGTAAGAATCTTCACAGCCAATTGAGGACATGAAAGTTTCCACTACGTTTGCCAATGTAGCAATGTTGTCCTTAGTTTATTTTATCTGTAACGTTTTGCTTATTCCATTGCAATAAAATTTGAATTGATCGTCAAGCAGAAGGCATCTTTGTCGATCTCGTTTCCCTGGCCGTCGTCCTCGTCCTGTGACTAACTGGAGCTGTTTATTCCCCAGCCTTTGTCTGTTAACGTAAACTAGACAATTAGGATCAATTTAGATTCTTTTAAAGAATAATTTGCTGTAATAGTTTTCCGAATGGAATGTGATTGCTTGGTATCTCGAAAAACCGTGCCGGTCGAGACCGGTTAGTGCCAAAAGGTTGGTTTTATTTATTTTTGCAGTTTTCAGCCAAGGTTTGGTCGGCCAAGTTTTCCAGATATTTTTACTTGGGGCAATCAAGCTTTTGGACCATTATTTAGGGTTTGTTTCATAAATTCTTAAACAATTACACTGAACTTTTATCAGTCTTTCTGCAGTGCAACAGTATACGTCTCAGCATCTCAGCTAGTTTTTTGCCATCTGGCGTGGATGGTGGATCTTGGATGTTTGGGTTCTTGAACAGAAATTACAAGGTCTGTAAAAATCATATCGTTAATTCTTTATGAATTTGTTTTAGAAATCGGTATTGGTATTAGATTCGATCGATCGCGAGAAACATTCACACAAAAAACAATTTGATTTCTGACCGTGCTTCGCGTTTGAAAAAAGACCAACAGCTTTAGCTTACTTTAATTTTTTATGGAACTTGAAGATTCGTTAAGATTATGATTTCGATAAGTTTTTCAACTGAATCTGCTTAGTAAGATTACATCGGCGAATTTTATTAAAAAAATTGAAGCTACTAAGACATGTCGGTGTTTTGTTTGACGCTAGGTAGATCTATATTCGAGGGTCATGCGACAAATGTCACTTGAACTTTCCGCTGTCATGAACCGCTTAGCACGTTTGCAAAAATTAAATAAAATAATTCGTATTTTCACAGTTAATGGTCACGACTAAATATGTTTATATATAAGTAAAAGGAATAATACCCTGGCGGTGCTGCAAAAGAAGTGAATTTATGAAACAATTCTAGCATCTTTTTTTCCAAAACATACTCTGTTGTACGTTCTCAAACTGAGAAATAGAAAAGTAATTATCACTGTCTATAACCACATTTAGTATTTACTTTAAAGCCCTTGCAGGAAGCTAATTTGATTACATGTGTGGGGATTATAACAATTAGAAGAATTGCATAATCATTATATATATGATAAGAGGTAAAAGCGGAAGCGCGAAAAGAGCATTTGAAGAAGGAATAGCGGTGAAAACTCATTTACGTTTGCAGGGCAAACTCCCTCTAAAGCAGACCTTTGTTAGGCGATATTGTCTTGTTAACAGAAGGAGGTGCCCTTAAAAGAAATGCTGAATCATCTAGCGGCTTAAGTGACATGTAAGAAAAAAAAAAGCACAAGAACAAACGAAATGGAAAACACAAGGTTAAAGAAACCATATTACGCATTCGATTCTAATAACAAAACTTCGACTGAACCTCACGTGAATTGTTATCAGTTCAATCAAGTATATTGGCTGAAAAATCGGAATCAATGGATATTTTAAAGGAGAAGCCGGACCAGCCATTAAGGTAACAAACCAAAGCGTAAGTTACAACATCATTTAAAGATGGAGGCTATTAACAAAAGACTTTAGTTTATGGGACGAAAGCAGCACACACGGAGCAGTAATCGCTCGTGTTACCTTCAACAAACATTATCCGTCATTGAATTTTGTGACAGGGATTCTTATAATCGTTATTGCGCCGTTCAACATCGTGGGAAACACATTCGTCATAGCGGCTGGGTGAGAGACCCTTTAAGACATCTTAGGCACTTGCCAAAAAACCCACTGATATGTAGCGTGGCCGCCAGTGACGTTTCTAATAGGACTAGTCTACAGCCCCGTGTCCGCTGCCGGTCACTTTTTCGGAAATAATGTAGTCCATAATCTAGAGCACGCATATAATGGGTTGTGCTTCTGGCTCGTAACAAGCTCTGTGTTGCACATTCTTGGTCTTTGTGTTGATTGACTGATGGCTGTCGCGCGTCCAAATAAGTACTCGACTATAATGACACCACGACGCGCTAAACTCGCAGACGTCGGGATATGGCTTTACTCCGTGGCTTTTGCATTAATGGTGGGGTTCCTAAGTGCCCGATATGCTCTAGGCCTGGTTTCACTATACAAATAATGCTGGTTATACTCATAATCCAAGTATTTTATTCCTTCATATTGTTCTTTGTTCACCGACAAGCAAAGCGAGTTCAGAGATTCGAATCCTCGGCGACGACTGTCCGATTGGCCCTCGAGCGCGAGCGAAAGGTGACCCAAGCGATCTTGACAGTGCTGACTGTCTTTAAGACTTGTTTCGTCCCGTGGACTTTGACTCAAGTTGTTTTCTACGCATGCTCTCCATGCCGCTCGCAGTTCCATATTTTAGTACTGTGCTACTATGTCATGGGAATGCTCATCAATCTAAATGCTGCAGTCAATCCATACCTGCCTGCAGGCTGAGAAAATATAGAAATACAATTGAAAATTTGATTGATGGCTGTCCAGTATGCATGGACATATGTTTACCGTAGCTCATGGCAGTAAAGGCAAAATAACCTCCTTATTTACTTTACTTACTTAGGCCTCATCATACTGTACATGGTGGGACATAAGGCCAGTATAGTTCGTCTCCATTCTCGACGGTTGCGGGCAAGGTACTGTGCATGTCCCCAACTGAGGCCAAGATCTTTTAATTTAGAGGCAATGGTTCTCCGCAAGGTGGTCTTTGGCCTACCAGGTTTCCGCCTTCCTGCTGGTGTCCAGTGCAGGTCAATCTTTGGTATCCGCTGTTGGTCCATGCGGAGGACATGACCAAGCCATTTCAAGCGCCGGTATCTGATCTGATTGACCAAGCTGCTGCTACTGGTATTCTTGTAAAGCTCCTCATTTGAGATGACATTTGGCCAGAATATACCGCAGATTCTTCTCAGACAACGGTTATGGAACACGTTTAGCTTCTTCATGTCGGCCGTAATCACTCTTCACCACTCTGATCCTTACAGGAGGACTGACTTCACATTGCTGTTGTAAATCCGTATCTTGGTTTTCAAGCTGTATTGCCTTGACTTCCAGATTGTACGTAGTGCAGCAAAAGCGCCTGGAGCTTTGCCCAGACGTGCGGTGATGTCTTTTCCAGCGGGATTGTCCAAGGTAACTATACTACCAAGGTAGGTGAAATCTTCAACTCTTTTTAGTGGTATGGAATCGACTGTGATGGGAGGCGCAGTTGATGTGCCGTAAATGAACGTGATCTGTGTCTTGACTGTGCTGATGTTAAGTCCGATCTTTTTGGCAAAGCTGTTTAGCCTTTTCTGTCTTAGTTTGCAGGGCCATATATTATAAAACTGTAGTGTAGTGTAGTGTAGTGTAGTGTAGTGTAGTGTAGTGTAGTGTAGTGTAGTGTAGTGTAGTGTAGTGTAGTGTAGTGTAGTGTAGTGTAGTGTAGTGTAGTGTAGTGTAGTGTAGTGTAGTGTAGTGTAGTGTAGTGTAGTGTAGTGTAGTGTAGTGTAGTGTAGTGTAGTGTAGTGTAGTGTAGTGTAGTGTAGTGTAGTGTAGTGTAGTGTAGTGTAGTGTAGTGTAGTGTAGTGTAGTGTAGTGTAGTGTAGTGTAGTGTAGTGTAGTGTAGTGTAGTGTAGTGTAGTGTAGTGTAGTGTAGTGTAGTGTAGTGTAGTGTAGTGTAGTGTAGTGTAGTGTAGTGTAGTGTAGTGTAGTGTAGTGTAGTGTAGTGTAGTGTAGTGTATGTTGAGGGCTGGATGAGAGAACAGCTAGATCATCTGCAAAGTCCAGGTCTTCTAACTGAGACAACAGCGTCAATATCATGCCTCTTGGTTTGTCCGATTTTGTATTGCGCATGATCCAGTCAATAGAAAGAAGAAAGAGCACAGGCGAGATGATGGAGCCTTGTCTCACACCAGATTGCAAGGGAACCACTCCGATAAATTTCCGCTGACTATGACGCTGCATTCAAAATGTTGGTAGAACAACTCTGTCAAGGTCGCCAATTTGGGATCCCCATAGGACCTAACGATCTTCCAAAGATGGACGCGATGCAGACTATCGAAAGCTTTCTTAAAGTCAATGAAATTGATGTAAAGTGGAAAGTTCCATTCTAAACATTGTTCGATGATGTTTCTTAGAGCAAAAATCGGGTCTATGCAGCCTCTTCCCTTTCTGAATCCGGCCTGTTCTTCCCTCAGTCTGGAGTCAATTGCCGGGTCTATTCTTAGAAGAAGGATACGAAAGTACACATTAGATGGTATAGATAGTAGTGTTATGCCTCGCCAGTTGTCACAGGTGTCGAGGCTTCCTTTCTTGGGAAGTTTTACAATAAGACCCCTGGCCCAGTCTTCTGGTATTGTTTCACATTTCAGTCAAACTAGACGGTTTATTATCAGAATTTAGCCTAACAAACCCCCCACCCCCCCCCCACCCTAGGGCTTGACATTGATTATGCAATTATCTTTGAATTCCTTTCTTTTGTTTTCAATACAATTCGCATGCTAACTCCAGATAAAGCAAGTCACATGCCTTGGCTCCCTACGCAGACAAAACAAAAAACAGTGATTATAATTCAGCGGCTAAGAGATATCATCCTTTCATCAATAGCCTTAGAAGAATTGTTTGTGTTTCTCACACTAGAACGCCTTATTTGTACTATATCGATAAGGACCATGACCTCACAAGAAACCGAAGAAGAGGTTGCACTTCACGGTCAGGGAGATTCTACTCATGCAAAAACGACAACATTCACCTCTAGTTCTCCGAGACTCTGGAAATATTTGTCTTTGATTCTACTTCTGCTATGTTTGGCGTTACTCATTGCACTCATTGTAGTAGCAACTCGTGAGAACGACCAAAGGCCAGTAAGCACATCTGATAAAGTTACACCACAATGTGCTGAAGGGATGTCACGGGAGTCCACGAGTTCGTCAGAGCGAGGGCTGTTTGAGGACCTACTAGAGGACGAACACAAAGCGGTACGAGACTACATGCTAGGGATTGAAGAGCTTGGACTAACACCGATACATGTTGCACAATTTAAAGCCAAAGTAGACTCAAACTTTATTGCAATGATACAGTTTCAGCCGCCTTCTAAAGCAGCCGCTTTAAGATATCTTGACAAAAATCAAGCCAAACCGGAACGAGAAGCACTTGTGGTAATATTCAAAGGAGCAGCGAAGCCCCCTATAGTTGAAGAATATATCGTTGGGCCTGTATCGAAACCGACTAGCCATCGCCTAAGGGTGATCCCTGGCCGATCGTATCCGATTGCTTTCGACTCCCGACCTTTCTTATCAGTAGAGATTAGAGCCCTAAGTCATATTTGGAAGAATGTTTCACGTAAGGCTTACCGTTTGTTGACAGAGAGCTTTGACGGCTACTCCTATCACAATTGCACGGATCGCTGCCTTACTGTGCAGTTCTCTGCTCCCGTGGGTTACACAAACAAAACCCGTGGTGCCTGGTATGCATTCCACCGCGATCACCCTCCATTGTTCGTATACCCACTGCCCTTCGAAATTTATATTGATCACGCAGGCTCAGATACCTCTAAATGGAGCGTCGGAAAAGTCTACTACAATGGACAGCTGTTCGATTCCCTAGACGCACTTTTGGTAGCATATGATGCTGATACTTTAAACAAAACCAAGATCCCTGACACTGACACACTCTTTTCCTCCTACGAGCGTCGTGGTCGGCCCCAGCCTTCCAAGCCAATGCGCGGTCCAGAGCTGTACGAGCCGGATGGTAAGCGATATGAAGTACGGGGTCGTCACGTGGAATACATGAACTGGGCTTTTGACTTCCGCATTGATACCCTCAAAGGGTTCCAAATTTATGACATCCGATTCAACGGGACGCGGATTATTTATGAGTTGAGCCTACAAGAAGCTATCGCCACATACACTGGATTCTCGCCGGTTCAGGGAAGTAACAACTTTGTGGATAGTAACTGGTTCACAGGAAGCAACAATCATGATCTGGTTCCAGGTAAGGATGGATCTGGTCAGTGGCTGACTTTTAAGTGCGTGTAGACGGTAAGGCAGTGGGGGGTTGTGAAGGGTGTGGTTTGGTCAATAATTGTGTTTTATTTATGGGGCACATGTAGATGGGGCCCTAGGGTTTACCTGAGGCTAAAAGGTGTTAACACCTATATAAGTGCTGTAAGGTGTTAGGGCTCTTGAATAAGAAGGTCGAAAGTCGTGATTTGAATGATACAAAATATTGTCGTAATGTGATAAAATCATTTATAGATGATGACTATGATGTGAGAAGGAAGGAGAAGGATAGGGATGATAAAGATGTTTCTGAAGAGAGCCAAACTAACGAGGTTAATATATGATTATAAAGAGGTGGATTAGGAAGAATAGGATGGCCATTTGAGGGATGTGACCTGGTGGTGAATCCATGAAGGCGAGCATAGTATTTTCTTGGGTTTGCCGAAGATGTGATTTGAATTCTTTTTAAAGAGTGCTTAATAAACCTATCCCTATTTATTTAGGCGTCGACTGCCCGGGTACAGCCACGTTTTTTGACGTCGTCCATATGGCGGACACTTCCGGTCCATATACTATCAAGAATGCAGCATGTTTGTTTGAGTTAAACTCAGGTATTCCGCTGAGACGACATTACGCAAATGACTTTTCAAGTGCGTACCGATTCTACGGCGGAATGACCAATCAGGTGTGTCTATCAGTTGTCAATCAGATGTTGAGTAGCCAGATGTTCGAGTTTTCTATAAGATAGTCAACAAGGTGCATTATTTTAGGAATTATTTAAGTATAAAGCTACCTTCAAATAAATGAAGGTTTTAATAATTCTCAGTAATAGATAACCGCTTTTGTCGCCGCTTTTTCGCTTCTCACTATCTATGGCTCAATAGAGTATGGTAGCCAATCAAATTGCGAGATTCCTGATAGTACGTGAGTAGATATATACAAAAATTTGTTATTCCGATATTGGATAGCCAATGAAGTGTGTCTGTAAGAGTGCAAAGGCTCATGATTTGCCTCGTTTTCAGGTTCTTGTCCTTCGCACCATAGCAACTGTCGGTAACTATGACTACGTTCACGATGCCATTTTTTACCAAAATGGCGTCATTGAGGTCAAAATGTCAGCTTCCGGTTTCGTCTTTGGGTCGTTCTACACGCCTGATGTGTCACCCTATGGCTACCCCATCCACACCAACCACCTGACCAGTACAACACACGACCACCTGCTCCACTATAAGGTCGACTTGGATGTAGAGGTTAGCGTGGGACTACCGCACTGATCGTGTCTGTAATAGAACTGGGACTTGGATAACTAAAAACTCGATTTCCCTGGGATAAGGACCTTTGGTTCAATTGAACTCAAAACGAGAATAACTCAAACTACCCACTTACTAACCATAGTAGGGAGGGCCGGAAGGGGCTAACCTTATTACAACTCATAGCCATGGGAGGCCTCGAATTATTGGTTGGGGGCACGATACAGAAACATCGAGAAAACATCGGGGTCACATCCAGCTACGCCCCTACTGGTCATTTTCTTATATTTTTGTTGAATATATTAGGGGGGGGGGGGGCACGTGCCCCCAGAGCCCAGGGCTCTGCACACCCTTGGCCCCTGATATCATAACACATACACTGCCGGCGCCACCTACACTGGCATCATCGACTAACTTCTTCTCATTGATTTCCCCCTATTACAGGGAACTGCCAACTCATACGAGACGATTGAAATAGGCATTGAGAACACTACCAACCGCTTCATGCCTGACTACCCACCACATTTGTTCAGGAAAGTTCTCAAACCGAGCGTCAAGAAAACGGAGCAGGAAGCCCTGTACAAGTTCAATTTTGACACGCCCAAGTATCTCAACTTTTTCAACGAGGGAAAGAAAAATAAGATGGGGGTCAAGAAGGGGTACAGGATCCAGCATCATGGCATCATGAAGCAGCTCTACCCGGAAGACTTTGGCATGATTCCGATGATTAGTTGGTCTCTTTATCAGCTTGCTGTCACCAGGTAAACCAGCTACACCGATTTAGAGGGACCGGTTTTTGTTTAGTCAATTTTAACAAATGGGTGGTCTAGTCGCTGTGCAAAAAAGATAACCATAACTTTTTTTAAATCTTAAATGAGGCGAGTTTACCTAACAAGCTATGGCCTGTTAGTAACTACTTTTTGCTCTCCTTTTCAACAGACAAAAGGATAGTGAACCTTCCAGTACCTCCTTGTACAACCAAAACGCGCCCTCGACACCCCATATCGATTTCCGAGACTTCGTACGTGACGACGAGGATATAGTTAATCAAGATTTGGTTGCCTGGGTAACCACTGGCGTGATGCATGTACCTCATTCCGAAGACATCCCGACGACTGCAACCCCCGCGAATGCGGCAGGTTTTTTTATTCGGCCATTCAACTACTACGACGAAGACCCATCTGTGGGCTCAAGCAATGCGGTCGTGATAAAACCTGCGAATAAGGACTTCACTGCAAGTACGATCAATAGGTTTGGGACGCCTACGAAGCCAGTGTGTCTGCCGATGGGATACAATATGACATTTGATGGTCGCTATGGTTACCTGGCAATGGCGCGAGGGAACTAGAATAGTTCTAATATAGTTTTAGATGTCTTACCTAGGGGCTTGTTATTCGCTTTCGGTCGGGTTGTGTGATCGCTATATGTTTAAGCCTGCGTTTGTGAACGTTTTATAGGTGATGGGAAGCCAGGTCGCTATTGTTACCCATGGCAATAGCGCGAGGGAACTTATAAAGTTGCATATTGTTTCCAGTGTATTCTATAGATATCGTACCTAAGGACAACCTTTTTACTCGCTTTCGGTCGGGTTGTGTGAACGCTATTTGTTTGAGCCTGCGTTTGCGTTCGTTTAATAACAACGACGACACCGTGGACGTGTGATACAGGCTGAGAAAATCGAGGACTAGGGACACTAGACGACAATGTGGAAGACGACTGCAATTTTGATCCAGAACTCAATAGCGGCACGTGGATATGCGTTCTGACTGAAGACATTTTAGCCGTTTTCCACCTAAGCAGGACGTAAGAATCTTCACAACCAATTGAGGACATGAAAGTTTCCACTACGTTTGCCAATGTAGCAATGTTGTCCTTAGTTTATTTTATCTGTCTCTTACTGTAACGTTTTGCTTATTCCATTGCAATAAAATTTGAATTGATCGTCAATCAGAAGGCATCTTTGTCGATCTCGTTTTCCTGGCCGTCGTCCTCGTCCTGTGACTAACTGGAGCTGTTTATCCCCCAGCCTCTTTGTCTGTTAACGTAAAGTAGACAATTAGGATCAATTTAGATTCTTTAAAAGAATAATTTGCTGTAATAGTTTTCCGAATGGAATGTGATTGCTTGGTATCTCGAGAAACCGGTCGAGACCGGTTAGTGCCAAAAGGTTGGTTTTATTTATTTTTGCAGTTTTCAGCCAAGGTTTGGTCGGCCAAGTTTTCCAGATATTTTTACTTGGGGCAATCAAGCTTTTGGACCATTATTTAGGGTTCGTTTCATAAATCCTTAAACAATTACACTGAACTTTTATCAGTCTTTCTGCAGTGCAACAGTATAGCTAGTTTTTTGCCATCTGGCGTGGATGGTGGATCTTGGATGTTTGGGTTCTTGAACGGAAATTACAAGGTCTGTAAAAATCATATCGTTAATTCTTTATGAATTTGTTTTAGGAATCAGTATTGGTATTAGATTCGATCGATCGCGAGAAACATTCACACAAAAAACAATTTGATTTCTGACCGTGCTTCGCGTTTGAAAAAAGACCATCCGCTTTAGCTTACTTTAATTTTTTTATGGAATTTGAAGATTCGTTAAGATTATGATTTCGATAAGTTTTTCAACTGAATCTGCTTGGTAAGATTACATCGGCGAATTTTATATAAAAAAAAAATGAAGCTACTAAGACATGTCGGTGTTTTGTTTGACGCTAGGTAGATCTATATTCGAGGGTCATGCGACAAATGTCACTTGAACTTTCCGCTGTCATGAACCGCTTAGCACGTTTGCCAAAATTAAATAAAATAATTCGTATTTTCACAGTTAATGGTCACGACTAAATATGTTTATATATAAGTAAAAGGAATACTACCCTGGCGGTGCTGCAAAAGAAGTGAATTTATGAAACATAAAACATACTCTGTTGTACGTTCTCAAACTGAGAAATAGAAAAGTAATTATCACTGTTTATAACCACATTTAGTATTTACTTTAAAGCCCTTGCAGGAAGCTAATTTGATTACATGTGTGGGGATTATAACAATTAGAAGAATTGCATAATCATTATATATATGATAAGAGGTAAAAGCGGAAGCGCGAAAAGAGCATTTGAAGAAGGAAAAGCGGTGAAAACTCATTAACGTTTGCAGGGCAAACTCCCTCTAAAGCAGACCTCTGTTAGGCGATATTGTCTTGCTAACAGAAGGAGGTGCCCTTAAAAGAAATGCTGAATCATCTAGCGGCTTAAGTGACATGTAAGAAAAAAAAAGCACAAGAACAAACGAAATGGAAAACACAATAAACGCAAGGTTAAAGAAACCATATTACGCATTCGATTCTAATAACAAAACTTCGACTGAACCTCACGTGAATTGTTATCAGTTCAATCAAGTATATTGGCTGAAAAATCGGAATCAATGGATATTTTAAAGGAGAAGCCGGAACAGCCATTAAGGTAACAAACCAAAGCGTAAGTTACAACATCATTTAAAGATGGAGGCTATTAACAAAAGACTTTAGTTTATGGGACGAAAGCAGCACACACGGAGCAGTAATCGCTCGTGTTACCTTCAACAAACATTATCCGTCATTGAATTTTGTGACAGGGATTCTTATAATCGTTATTGCGCCGTTCAACATCGTGGGAAACACATTCGTCATAGCGGCTGGGTGAGATACCCTTTGAGACATCTTAGGCACTTGCCAAAAAACCCACTGATATGTAGCGTGGCCGCCAGTGACCTTTCTAATAGGACTAGTCTACAGCCCCGTGTCCGCTACCGGTCACTTTTTCGGAAATAATGTAGTCCATAATCTAGAGCACGCATATAATGGGTTGTGCTTCTGGCTCGTAACAAGCTCTGTGTTGCAAATTCTTGGTCTTTGTGTTGATTGACTGATGGCTGTATTGTATTGACTGCTGGAGGCGCAGTTGATGTGCCATGAATGAACGTGATCTGTGTCTTGACTGTGCTGATGTTAAGTCCGATCTTTTTGGCAAAGCTGTTTAGCCTTTTCTGTCTTATTTTACAGGGCCATATATTATAAAACTGTAAAAGGTTAATATGAAACCCTCGTTAAATAAAGTTTATTGTATTGTAGTGTAGTGTAGTGTAGTGTAGTGTAGTGTAGTGTAGTGTAGTGTAGTGTAGTGTAGTGTAGTGTAGTGTAGTGTAGTGTAGTGTAGTGTAGTGTAGTGTAGTGTAGTGTAGTGTAGTGTAGTGTAGTGTAGTGTAGTGTAGTGTAGTGTAGTGTAGTGTAGTGTAGTGTAGTGTAGTGTAGTGTAGTGTAGTGTAGTGTAGTGTAGTGTAGTGTAGTGTAGTGTAGTGTAGTGTAGTGTAGTGTAGTGTAGTGTAGTGTAGTGTAGTGTAGTGTAGTGTAGTGTAGTGTAGTGTAGTGTAGTGTAGTGTAGTGTAGTGTAGTGTAGTGTAGTGTAGTGTAGTGTAGTGTAGTGTAGTGTAGTGTAGTGTAGTGTAGTGTAGTGTAGTGTAGTGTAGTGTAGTGTAGTGTAGTGTAGTGTAGTGTAGTGTAGTGTAGTGTAGTGTAGTGTAGTGTAGTGTAGTGTAGTGTAGTGTAGTGTAGTGTAGTGTATTGTATTGTATGTTGAGGGCTGGATGAGAGAACAGCTAGATCATCTGCAAAGTCCAGGTCTTCTAACTGAGACAACAGCGTCAATATCATGCCTCTTGGTTTGTCCGATTTTGTATTGCGCATGATCCAGTCAATAGAAAGAAGAAAGAGCACAGGCGAGATGATGGAGCCTTGTCTCACACCAGATTGCACAGGGAACCACTCCGATAAATTTCCGCTGACTATGACGCTGCATTCAAAATGTTGGTAGAACAACTCTGTCAAGGTCGCCAATTTGGGATCCCCACAGGACCTAACGATCTTCCAAAGATGGACGCGATGCAGACTATCGAAAGCTTTCTTAAAGTCAATGAAATTGATGTAAAGTGGAAAGTTCCATTCTAAACATTGTTCGATGTTTCTTAGAGCAAAAATCGGGTCTATGCAGCCTCTTCCCTTTCTGAATCCGGCCTGTTCTTCCCTCAGTCTGGAGTCAATTGCCGGGTCTATTCTTAGAAGAAGGATACGAAAGTACACATTAGATGGTATAGATAGTAGTGTTATGCCTCGCCAGTTGTCACAGGTGTCGAGGCTTCCTTTCTTGGGAAGTTTTACAATATGACCCCTGGCCCAGTCTTCTGGTATTGTTTCACATTTCAGTCAAATTAGAGGGTTTATTATCAGAATTTAGCCTAACAACCCCCCCCCCCCCCCCCCCACCCTAGGGCTTGACATTGATTATGCAATTATCTTTGAATTCCTTTCTTTTGTTTTCAATACAATTCACATGCTAACTCCAGATAAAGCAAGTCACATGCCTTGGCTCCCTACGCAGACAAAACAAAAAACAGTGATTATAATTCAGCGGCTAAGAGATATCATCCTTTCATCAATAGCCTTAGAAGAATTGTTTGTGTTTCTCACACTAGAACGCCTTATTTGTACTATATCGATAAGGACCATGACCTCACAAGAAACCGAAGAAGAGGTTGCACTTCACAGGCAGGGAGATTCTACTCATGCAAAAACGACAACATTCACCTCTAGTTCTTCGAGACTCTGGAAATATTTGTCTTTGATTCTACTTCTGCTATGTTTGGCGTTACTTATTGCACTCATTGTAGTAGCAACTCGTGGGAACGACCAAAGGCCAGTACGCACATCTGATAAAGTTACACCACAATGTGCTGAAGGGATGTCACGGGAGTCCACGAGTTCGTCAGAGCGAGGGCTGTTTGAGGACCTACTAGAGGACGAACACAAAGCGGTACGAGACTACATGCTAGGGATAGAAGAACTTGGACTAACACCGATACATGTCGCACAATTTAAAGCCAAAGTAGACTTAAACTTTATTGCAATGATACAATTTCAGCCGCCTTCTAAAGCAGCCGCTTTAAGATATCTTGACAAAAATCAAGCCAAACCGGAACGAGAAGCACTTGTGGTAATATTTAAAGGAGCAGCAAAGCCCCCTATAGTTGAAGAATATATCGTTGGGCCTGTATCGAAACCGACTAGCCATCGCCTAAGGGTGATCCCTGGCCGATCGTATCCGATTGCTTTCGACTCCCGACCTTTCTTATCAGTAGAGATTAGAGCCCTAAGTCATATTTGGAAGAATGTTTCACGTAAGGCTTACCGTTTGTTGACAGAGAGCTTTGACGGCTACTCCTATCACAATTGCACGGATCGCTGCCTTACTATGCAGTTCTCTGCTCCCGTGGGTTACACAAACAAAACCCGTGGTGCTTGGTATGCCTTCCACCGCGATCACCCTCCATTGTTCGTATACCCACTGCCCTTCGAAATTTATATTGATCACGCAGGCTCTGATACCTCTAAATGGAGCGTCGGAAAAGTCTACTACAATGGACAGCTGTTCGATTCCCTAGATGCACTCTTGGTAGCATATAATGCTGATACTTTAAACAAAACCAAGATCCCTGACACTGACACACTCTTTTCCTCCTACGAGCGTCGTGGTCGGCCCCAGCCTTCCAAGCCAATGCGCGGTCCAGAGCTGTACGAGCCGGATGGTAAGCGATATGAAGTACGGGGTCATCACGTGGAATACATGAACTGGGCTTTTGACTTCCGCATTGATACCCTCAAAGGGTTCCAAATTTATGACATCCGATTCAACGGGACGCGGATTATTTATGAGTTGAGCCTACAAGAAGCTATCGCCACATACACTGGATTCTCGCCGGTTCAGGGAAGTAACAACTTTGTGGATAGTAACTGGTTCACAGGAAGCAACAATCATGATCTGGTTCCAGGTAAGGATGGATCTGGTCAGTGGCTGACTTTTAAGTGCGTGTAGACGGTAAGGCAGTGGGGGGTTGTGAAGGGTGTGGTTTGGTCAATAATTGTGTTTTTATTTATGGATCACATGTAGATGGGGCCCTAGGGTTTACCTGAGGCTAAAAGGTGTTAGCACCTATATAAGTGTTGTAAGGTGTTAGGGCTCTTGAATAAGAAGGTCGAAAGTCGTGATTTGAATGATACAAAATATTGTCGTAATGTGATAAAATCAATTATAGATGATGACTATGATGTGAGAAGGAAGGAGAAGGATAGGGATGATAAAGATGTTTCTGAAGAGAGCCAAAATAACGAGGATAATATACAATTATAAAGAGGTGGATTAGGAAGAATAGGATGGCCATTTGAGGGATGTGACCTGGTGGTGAATCCATGAAGGCAAGCATAGTATTTTCTTGGTTTTGCCGAAGATGTGATTTGAATTCTTTCTCAAGAGTGCTTAATAAACCTATCCCTATTTATTTAGGCGTCGACTGCCCGGGTACAGCCACGTTTTTTGACGTCGTCCATATGGCGGACACTTCCGGTCCATATACTATCAAGAATGCAGCATGTTTGTTTGAGTTAAACTCAGGTATCCCGCTGAGACGACATTACGCAAATGACTTTTCAAGTGCGTACCGATTCTACGGCGGAATGACCAATCAGGTGTGTCTATCAGTTGTCAATCAGATGTTGAGTAGCCAGATGTTCGAGTTTTCTATAAGATAGTCAACAAGGTGCATTATTTTAGGAATTATTTTAGTATAAAGCTACCTTCAAATAAATGAAGGTTTTAATAATTCTCAGTAATAGATAACCGCTTTTGTCGCCGCTTTTTCGCTTCTCACTATCTATGGCTCAATAGAGTATGGTAGCCAATCAAATTGCGAGATTCCTGATAGTACGTGAGTAGATATATACAAAAATTTGTTATTCCGATATTGGATAGCCAATGAAGTGTGTCTGTAAGAGTGCAAAGGCTCATGATTTGCCTCGTTTTCAGGTTCTTGTCCTTCGCACCATAGCAACTGTCGGTAACTATGACTACGTTCACGATGCCATTTTTTACCAAAATGGCGTCATTGAGGTCAAAATGTCAGCTTCCGGTTTCGTCTTTGGGTCGTTCTACACGTCTGATGTGTCACCCTACGGCTACCCCATCCACACCAACCACCTGACCAGTACAACACACGACCACCTGCTCCACTATAAGGTCGACTTGGATGTAGAGGTTAGCGTGGGACTACCGCACTGATAGTGTCTGTAATAGAACTGGGACTTGGATAACTAAAAACTCGATTTCCCTGGGATAAGGACCTTTGGATCAATTGAACTCAAAACGAGAATAACTCAAACTACCCACTTACTAACCATAGTAGGGAGGGCCGGAAGGGGCTAACCTTATTACAACTCATAGCCATGGGAGGCCTCGAGTTATTGGTTGGGGGCACGATACAGAAACATCGAGAAAACATCGGGGTCACATCCAGCTACGCCCCCTACTGGTCATTTTCTTAATTTGTTTTTGAAAATATTGTAGGGGCACGTGCCCCCAGAGCCCAGGGCTCTGCACACCCTCTGCGGCCCCTGATATCATAACACATACACTGCCGGCGCCACCTACACTGGCATCATCGACTAACTTATCGTTGATTTCCCCCTATTACAGGGAACTGCCAACTCATACGAGACGATTGAAATAGGCATTGAGAACACTACCAACCGCTTCTTGCCTGACTACCCACCACATTTGTTCAGGAAAGTTCTCAAACCGAGCGTCAAGAAAACGGAGCAGGAAGCCCTGTACAAGTTCAATTTTGACACGCCCAAGTATCTCAACTTTTTCAACGAGGGAAAGAAAAATAAGATGGGGGTCAAGAAGGGGTACAGGATCCAGCATCATGGCATCATGAAGCAGCTCTACCCGGAAGACTTTGGCATGATTCCGATGATTAGTTGGTCTCTTTATCAGCTTGCTGTCACCAGGTAAACCAGCTACACCGATTTAGAGGGACCGGTTTTTGTTTAGTCAATTTTAACAAATGGGTGGTCTAGTCGCTGTGCAAAAAAGATAACCATAACTTTTTTTAAATCTTAAATGAGGCGAGTTTACCTAACAAGCTATGGCCTGTTAGTAACTGCTTTTTGCTCTCCTTTTCAACAGACAAAAGGAAAGTGAACTTTCCAGTACCTCCTTGTACAACCAAAACGCGCCCTCGACACCCCATATCGATTTCCGAGACTTCGTACGTGACGACGAGGATATAGTTAATCAAGATTTGGTTGCCTGGGTAACCACTGGCGTGATGCATGTACCTCATTCCGAAGACATCCCGACGACTGCAACCCCCGCGAATGCGGCAGGATTCTTTATTCGGCCATTTAACTACTACGACGAAGACCCATCTGTGGGCTCAAGCAATGCGGTCGTGATAAAACCCGCGAATAAGGACTTCACTGCAAGTACGATCAATAGGTTTGGGACGCCTACGAAACCAGTGTGTCTGCCGATGGGATACAATATGACATTTGATGGTCGCTATGGTTACCTGGCAATGGCGCGAGGGAACTAGAATAGTTCTAATATAGTTTTAGATGTCTTACCTAGGGGCTTGTTATTCGCTTTCGGTCGGGTTGTGTGATCGCTATATGTTTAAGCCTGCGTTTGTGAACGTTTTATAGGTGATGGGAAGCCAGGTCGCTATTGTTACCCATGGCAATAGCGCGAGGGAACTTATAAAGTTGCATATTGTTTCCAGTGTATTTTATAGATATCGTACCTAAGGACAACCTTTTTACTCGCTTTCGGTCGGGTTGTGTGAACGCTATTTGTTTGAGCCTGCGTTTGTGTTCATTTAATAACAACGACGACGCCGTGGACGTGTGATACAGGCTGAGAAAATCGAGGACTAGGGACACTAAAGCAACGACGACGACAATGTGGAAGACGACTGCAATTTTGATCCAGAATTCAATAGCGGCACGTGGATATGCGTTCTGACTGAAGACATTTTAGCCGTTTTCCACCTAAGCAGGACGTAAGAATCTTCACAGCCAATTGAGGACATGAAAGTTTCCACTACGTTTGCCAATGTAGCAATGTTGTCCTTAGTTTATTTTATCTGTAACGTTTTGCTTATTCCATTGCAATAAAATTTGAATTGATCGTCAAGCAGAAGGCATCTTTGTCGATCTCGTTTCCCTGGCCGTCGTCCTCGTCCTGTGACTAACTGGAGCTCCCCCAGCCTTTGTCTGTTAACGTAAAGTAGACAATTAGGATCAATTTAGATTCTTTTAAAGAATAATTTGCTGTAATAGTTTTCCGAATGGAATGTGATTGCTTGGTATCTCGAGAAACCGTGCCGGTCGAGACCGGTTAGTGCCAAAAGGTTGGTTTTATTTATTTTTGCAGTTTTCAGCCAAGGTTTGGTCGGCCAAGTTTTCCAGATATTTTTACTTGGGGCAATCAAGCTTTTGGACCATTATTTAGGGTTTGTTTCATAAATTCTTAAACAATTACACTGAACTTTTATCAGTCTTTCTGCACTGCAACAGTATACGTCTCAGCATCTCAGCTAGTTTTTTGCCATCTGGCGTGGATGGTGGATCTTGGATGTTTGGGTTCTTGAACAGAAATTACAAGGTCTGTAAAAATCATATCGTTAATTCTTTATGAATTTGTTTTAGAAATCGGTATTGGTATTAGATTCGATCGATCGCGAGAAACATTCACACAAAAAACAATTTGATTTCTGACCGTGCTTCGCGTTTGAAAAAAGACCATCCGCTTTAGCTTACTTTAATTTTTTATGGAACTTGAAGATTCGTTAAGATTATGATTTCGATAAGTTTTTCAACTGAATCTGCTTAGTAAGATTACATCGGCGAATTTTATTTAAAAAAAATTGAAGCTACTAAGACATGTCGGTGTTTTGTTTGACGCTAGGTAGATCTATATTCGAGGGTCATGCGACAAATGTCACTTGAACTTTCCGCTGTCATGAACCGCTTAGCACGTTTGCAAAAATTAAATAAAATAATTCGTATTTTCACAGTTAATGGTCACGACTAAATATGTTTATATATAAGTAAAAGGAATAATACCCTGGCGGTGCTGCAAAAAAAAGTGAATTTATGAAACAATTCTAGCATCTTTTTTTCCAAAACATACTCTGTTGTACGTTCTCAAACTGAGAAATAAAAAAGTAATTATCACTGTTTATAACCACATTTAGTATTTACTTTAAAGCCCTTGCAGGAAGCTAATTTGATTACATGTGTGGGGATTATAACAATTAGAAGAATTGCATAATCATTATATATATGATAAGAGGTAAAAGCGGAAGCGCGAAAAGAGCATTTAAAGAAGGAAAAGCGGTGAAAACTCATTAACGTTTGCAGGGCAAACTCCCTCTAAAGCAGACCTTTGTTAGGCGATATTGTCTTGTTAACAGAAGGAGGTGCCCTTAAAAGAAATGCTGAATCATCTAGCGGCTTCAGTGACATGTAAGAAAAAAAAGCACAAGAACAAACGAAATGGAAAACACAATAAACGCAAGGTTAAAGAAACCATATTACGCATTCGATTCTAATAACAAAACTTCGACTGAACCTCACGTGAATTGTTATCATCAAGATGGAGGCTATTAACAAAAAACTTTAGTTTATGGGACGAAAGCAGCACACACGGAGCAGTAATCGCTCGTGTTACCTTCAACAAACATTATCCGTCATTGAATTTTGTGTAAGGGATTCTTATAATCGTCATTGCGCCGTTCAACATCGTGGGAGACACATTCGTCATAGCGGCTGCGGTGAGAGACCCTTTGAGACATCTTAGGCACTTGCCAAAAAACCCACTGATATGTAGCGTGGCCGCCAGTGACCTTTCTAATAGGACTAGTCTACAGCCCCGTGTCCGCTGCCGGTCACTTTTTCGGAAATAATGTAGTCTATAATCTAGAGCACGCATATAATGGGTTGTGCTTCTGGCTCGTAACAAGCTCTGTGTTGCAAATTCTTGGTCTTTGTGTTGATTGACTGATGGCTGTCGCGCGTCCAAATAAGTACTCGACTATAATGACACCACGACGCGCTAAACTCGCAGCCGTCGGGATATGGCTTTACTCCGTGGCTTTTGCATTAATGGTGGGGTTCCTAAGCGCCCGATATGCTCTAGGCCTGGTTTCACTATACAAATAATGCTGGTTATACTCATAATCCAAGTATTTTATTCCTTCATATTGTTCTTTGTTCACCGACAAGCAAAGCGAGTTCAGAGATTCAAATCTTCGGCGACGACTGTCCGATTGGTCCTCGAGCGCGAGCGAAAGGTGACCCGAGCGATCTTGACAGTGCTGACTGTCTTTAAGACTTGTTTCGTCCCGTGGACTTTGACTCAAGTTGTTTTCTACGCATGCGCTCCATGCCGCTCGCAGTTCCATATTTTAGTATTGTGCTACTATGTCATGGGAATGCTCATCAATCTAAATGCTGCAGTCAATCCATTCCTGTATGCCTGGAGGCTGAGAAAATATAGAAATACAATTGAAAATTTGATTGATGGCTGTCCAGTATGCATGGACATATGTTTACCGTAGCTCATGGCAGTAAAGGCGAAATAACCTCCTTACTTACTTTACTTACTTAGGCCTCATCATCCCTGGTGTGACATAAGGACAGTATAGTTCGTCTCCATTCTCGACGGTTGCGGGCAAGGTACTGTGCATGTCCCCAACTGAGGCCAAGATCTTTTAATTCAGAGGCAATGGTTCTCCGCAAGGTGGTCTTTGGCCTACCAGGTTTCCGCCTTCCTGCTGGTGTCCAGTGCAGGTCAATCTTTGGTATCCGTTGTTGGTCCATGCGGAGGACATGACCAAGCCATTTCAAGCGCCGGTATCTGATCTGATTGACCAAGCTGCTGCTACTGGTATTCTTGTAAAGCTCCTGATTTGAGATGACATTTGGCCAGAATATACCACAGATTCTTCTCAGACAACGGTTATGGAACACGTTCAGCTTCTTCATGTCGGCCGTAATCACTCTTCACCACTCTGATCCTTACAGGAGGACTGGCTTCACATTGCTGGTGTAAATCCGTATCTTGGTTTTCAAGCTGTATTGCCTTGACTTTCAGATGGTACGTAGTGCAGCAAAAGCGCCTGGAGCTTTGCCCAGACGTGCGGTGATGTCTTTTCCAGCGGGATTGTCCAAGGTAACTATACTACCAAGGTAGGTGAAATCTTCAACTCTTTTTAGTGGTATGGAATCGACTGTGATGGGAGGCGCAGTTGATGTGCCATAAATGAACGTGATCTGTGTCTTGACTGTGCTGATGTTAAGTCCGATCTTTTTGGCAAAGCTGTTTAGCCTTTTCTGTCTTAGTTTGCAGGGCCATATAATATAAAACTGTAAAAGGTTAATATGAAACCCTCGTTGAATAAAGTTTATTGTATTGCATTGTATTGTATTGTATTGTATTGTATTGTATTGTATTGTATTGTATTGTATTGTATTGTATTGTATTGTATTGTATTGTATTGTATTGTATTGTATTGTATTGTATTGTATTGTATTGTATTGTATTGTATTGTATTGTATTGTATTGTATTGTATTGTATTGTATTGTATTGTATTGTATTGTATTGTATTGTATTGTATTGTATTGTATTGTATTGTTGAGGGCTGGATGAGAGAACAGCTAGATCATCTGCAAAGTCCAGGTCTTCTAACTGAGACAACAGCGTCAATATTATGCCTCTTGGTTTGTCCGATTTTGTATTGCGCATGATCCAGTCAATAGAAAGAAGAAAGAGCACAGGCGAGATGATGCAGCCTTGTCTCACACCAGATTGCACAGGGAACCACTCCGATAAATTTCCGCTGACTATGACGCTGCATTCAAAATGTTGGTAGAACAACTCTGTCAAGGTCGCCAATTTGAGGGGATCCCCATAGGACCTAACGATCTTCCAAAGATGGACGCGATGCAGACTATCGAAAGCTTTCTTAAAGTCAATGAAATTGATGTAAAGAGGAAAGTTCCATTCTAAACATTGTTCGATGATGTTTCTTAGAGAAAAAATCGGGTCTATGCAGCCTCTTCCCTTTCTGAATCCGGCCTGTTCTTCCCTCACTCTGGAGTCAATTGCCGGGTCTATTCTTAGAAGAAGGATACGAAAGTACACATTAGATGGTATAGATAGTAGTGTTATGCCTCGCCAGTTGTCACAGGTGTTGAGGCTTCCTTTCTTGGGAAGTTTTACAATAAGACCCCTGGCCCAGTCTTCTGGTATTGTTTCACATTTCAGTCAAAATAGAGGGTTTATTATCAGAATTTAGCCTAACAAACCCCCCCACCCTAGGGCTTGACATTGATTATGCAATTATCTTTGAATTCCTTTCTTTTGTTTTCAATACAATTCACATGCTAACTCCAGATAAAGCAAGTCACATGCCTTGGCTCCCTACGCAGACAAAACAGAAAACGGTGATTATAATTCAGCGGCTAAGAGATATCATCCTTTCATCAATAGCCTTAGAAGAATTGTTTGTGTTTCTCACACTAGAACGCCTTATTTGTACTATATCGATAAGGACCATGACCTCACAAGAAACCGAAGAAGAGGTTGCACTTCACGGTCAGGGAGATTCTACTCATGCAAAAACGACAACATTCACCTCTAGTTCTTCGAGACTCTGGAAATATTTGTCTTTGATTCTACTTCTGCTATGTTTGGCGTTACTTATTGCACTCATTGTAGTAGCAACTCGTGGGAACGACCAAAGGCCAGTACGCACATCTGATAAAGTTACACCACAATGTGCTGAAGGAATGTCACGGGAGTCCACGAGTTCGTCAGAGCGAGGGCTGTTTGAGGACCTACTAGAGGACGAACACAAAGCGGTACGAGACTACATGCTAGGGATTGAAAAGCTTGGACTAACACCGGTACATGTTGCACAATTTAAAGCCAAAGTAGACTCAAACTTTATTGCAATGATACAATTTCAGCCGCCTTCTAAAGCAGCCGCTTTAAGATATCTTGACAAAAATCAAGCCAAACCGGAACGAGAAGCACTTGTGGTAATATTCAAAGGAGCAGCGAAGCCCCCTATAGTTGAAGAATATATCGTTGGGCCTGTATCGAAACCGACTAGCCATCGCCTAAGGGTGATCCCTGGGCGATCGTATCCGATTGCTTTCGACTCCCGACCTTTCTTATCAGTAGAGATTAGAGCCCTAAGTCATATTTGGAAGAATGTGTCACGTAAGGCTTACCGTTTGTTGACAGAGAGCTTTGACGGCTACTCCTATCACAATTGCACGGATCGCTGCCTTACTATGCAGTTCTCTGCTCCCGTGGGTTACACAAACAAAACCCGTGGTGCCTGGTATGCCTTCCACCGCGATCACCCTCCATTGTTCGTATACCCACTGCCCTTCGAAATTTATATTGATCACGCAGGCTCAGATACCTCTAAATGGAGCGTCGGAAAAGTCTACTACAATGGACAGCTTTTCGATTCCCTAGACGCACTCTTGGTAGCATATGATGCTGATACTTTAAACAAAACCAAGATCCCTGACACTGACACACTCTTTTCCTCCTACGAGCGTCGTGGTCGGCCCCAGCCTTCCAAGCCAATGCGCGGCCCAGAGCTGTACGAGCCGGATGGTAAGCGATATGAAGTACGGGGTCGTCACGTGGAATACATGAACTGGGCTTTTGACTTCCGCATTGATACCCTCAAAGGGTTCCAAATTTATGACATCCGATTCAACGGGACGCGGATTATTTATGAGTTGAGCCTACAAGAAGCTATCGCCACATACACTGGATTCTCGCCGGTTCAGGGAAGTAACAACTTTGTGGATAGTAACTGGTTCACAGGAAGCAACAATCATGATCTGGTTCCAGGTAAGGATGGATCTGGTCAGTGGCTGACTTTTAAGTGCGTGTAGACGGTAAGGCAGTGGGGGGTTGTGAAGGGTGTGGTTTGGTCAATAATTGTGTTTTTATTTATGGGGCACATGTAGATGGGGCCCTAGGGTTTACCTGAGGCTAAAAGGTGTTACCACCTATATAAGTGCTATAAGATGTTAGGGCCCTTGAATAAGAAGGTCGAAAGTCGTGATTTGAATGATACAAAATATTGTCGTAATATGATAAAATCAATTATAGATGATGACTATGATGTGAGATGGAAGGAGAAGGATAGGGATGATAAAGATGTTTACGATGAGAGCCAAAATAACGAGGTTAATATATGATTATAAAGAGGTGGATTAGGAAGAATAGGATGGCCATTTGAGGGATGTGACCTGGTAGTGGATCCATGAAGGCAAGCATAGTATTTTCTTGGGTTTGCCGAAGATGTGATTTGACTTCTTTCTCAATAGTGCTTAACAAACCTATCCCTATTTATTTAGGCGTCGACTGCCCGGGTACAGCTACGTTTTTTGACGTCGTCCATATGGCGGACACTTCCGGTCCATATACTATCAAGAATGCAGCATGTTTGTTTGAGTTAAACTCGGGTATTCCGCTGAGACGACATTACGCAAATGACTTTTCAAGTGCGTACCGATTCTACGGCGGAATGACCAATCAGGTGTGTCTATCAGTTGTCAATCAGATGTTGAGTTGCCAGATGTTCGAGTTTTCTATGAGTGAATAGATAGTCAACAAGTTGCATTATTTTAGGAATTATTTTAGTATAAAGCTACCTTCAAATAAATGAAAGTTTTAATAATTCTCAGTAATAGATAACCGCTTTCGTTGCCGCTTTTTCGCTACTCACTATCTATGGCTCAAAAGAGTACGGGAGCCAATCAAATTGCGAGATTCCTGATAGTACGTGACTGGATATATTCAAGAGACCATGATGTAAGAAAACGAATCCCCGTATTAGGGTATGTTCCAATGATGACGTCCGTGAAAGCTATTTTTAGAACAACCAGTTTTTTTTAGATAGGCCTCTGATTGGTCAGCACTCACGTTTCCTAGCAACATAAGTCTTACTCGTGATAACATCTTGAGCGATGTGAACCGGCAAAGGCTGTTATGGAAATCTTTTTGACCGAAAATACCTTCCTTTTTTACGGACGCTGTGAAAATGATTTTCCAGATAGTACGCTATATTCAATCAACCGTTGCATAGAGTGCGTGATTTTAGGCGTGGGGAACAACTTCCCCAGTAAACGTTTTCACAGCTGATTCGCAATGTAAAATAACTATCAATCAGAAATCTGTGTTTACAACACACAATTCTCTACCAATTCCCTTTTGATGAAAAAGATACATCCAGAACTTAATAACATTATATTCACACCGATATTGTGGTTATTAAGACAGGTATTTCACCAATAAAAGATTTCAAGTCTTTATAATGAAATAAATCTTATTCCTTTGACAAGGGTTTCTTGAGTGACATGATTTATGAACATTTAGAAACGTGTAGAAATGAAGTTCATTCGTCTAAAAATAAAGGCCTTCTTGTATTAAAATACATAACATAGACTCTAAGAATGCCTAGGTATATCTCACCGAATTGCAGAGAAAAAGAACTTTTTAGGAGTCTGCACGATGTATCTTGTATGAACTTCAAATTCACCGTCTCCCCGACGTCTTCCCGTTCAATTATTTATATAACATTTAGATAACTGAACATTAGATAACTTAACAGATACCAGGGCACCACCCTATGAAAAGCATTGTGATCATGAGCCTTGAAGAGCAGCTAAAAGGATAAAAAGGAAAAAAATTGTTGTGAAATTGTACTAGCTCGTGGTGCCCATAACCAAATATGGCGCGACGAACCATATATGGATGCTATGATTGACAAGCTCGCGCAATCTAAAAATAGCTTTCATGGACGACATCATGGGCCACGGGGATTTTTTCTCTTATATCATGGTCTCTTGATATATTCCAATAGTTGTTATTCCGATATTGGGTAGCCAATTAAGTGTGTCTGTAAGAGTGCAAAGGCTCATCATTTGCCTCGTTTTCAGGTTCTTGTCCTTCGCACCATAGCAACTATCGGTAACTATGACTACGTTCACGATGCCATTTTTTACCAAAATGGCGTCATTGAGGTCAAAATGTCAGCTTCCGGTTTCGTCTCTGGGTCGTTCTACACGCCTGATGTGTCACCCTATGGCTACCCAATCCACACCAACCACCTGACCAGTACAACACACGACCACCTGCTCCACTATAAGGTCGACTTGGATGTAGAGGTTAGCGTGGGACTACCGCACTTTAAATCTTGTACTGATCGTGTCTGTAATTGAAGTAGAACTGGGACTTGGATAACTAAAATCTCGATTTTCCTGGAATTTGGACCTTGAGTCCTTTTGACTCGGAATCAATTGAACCTCAAAACGAGAATAACTCAAACTAACCATTACTCATTAAAATTGATAAACGTCACCATAGTAAGGAGGGCCGGACGGGGCTAACCTTATTGCAACTCATAGCCATGGGAGGCCTAGAATTATTGGCGGGTGGCACGATACACAGAAACATTAAGAAAACATTGGGGAGCTCAGCCACGCCCCTACTGGTCATTTTCTTAATTTGTTTTTGAAAATATTGTGGGGGCACGTGCCCCCAAAGCCCAGGGCTCTGCACACCCTTGGCCCCTGATATCATAACACATACACTGCCGGCGCCACCTACACTGGCATCATCGACTAACTTATCGTTGATTTCCCCCTATTACAGGGAACTACCAACTCATACGAGACGATTGAGATAGGCATTGAGAACACTACCAACCGCTTCATGCCTGACTACCCACCACATTTGTTCAGGAAAGTTCTCAAACCGAGCGTCAAGAAAACGGAGCAGGAAGCCCTGTACAAGTTCAATTTTGACACGCCCAAGTATCTCAACTTTTTCAACGAGGAAAAGAAAAATAAGATGGGGGTCAAGAAGGGGTACAGGATCCAACATCATGGCATCATGAAGCAGCTCTACCCAGAAGACTTTGGCATGATTCCGATGATTAGTTGGTCTCTTTATCAGCTTGCTGTCACCAGGTAAACCAGCTACACCGATTTAGAGGGACCGGTTTTTGTTTAGTCAATTTTAACAAATGGGTGGTCTAGTCGCTGTGCAAAAAGATAACCATAACTTTTTTTAAATCTTAAATGAGGCGAGTTTACCTAACAAGCTATGGCCTGTTAGTAACTGCTTTTTGCTCTCCTTTTCAACAGACAAAAGGATAGTGAACCTTCCAGTACCTCCTTGTACAACCAAAATGCGCCCTCGACACCCCATATCGATTTCCGAGACTTCGTACGTGACGACGAGGATATAATTAATCAAGATTTGGTTGCCTGGGTAACCACTGGCTTGATGCATGTACCTCATTCCGAAGACATCCCGACGACTGCAACCCCCGCGAATGCGGCAGGATTCTTTATTCGGCCATTCAACTACTATGACGAAGACCCATCTGTGGGCTCAAGCAATGCGATCGTGATAAAACCCGCGAATAGGGACTTCACTGCAAGTACGATCCATAGGTTTGGGACGCCTACGAAGCCAGTGTGTCTGCCGAAGGGATACAATATGACATTCGATGGTCGCTATGGTTACCTAGCAATGGCGCGAGGGAACTAATATAGTTCTAATATAGTTTTAGATATCTTACCTAGGGGCAACGTGTTACTCGCTTTCGGTCAGGTTGTGTGATCGCTATATGTTTAAGCCTGCGTTTGTGAACGTTCTATAGGTGATGGGAAGCCAGGTCGCTATTGTTAGTAGTATAGTAGGGACCGAATTAGCCCTTTTTTGCGCAGGCATACGTAATGAGCCTTTGTTGACACAGGTTGTCCTTTGTTCTAGACCATGTCTTTTGTTGACACAGAGGTCAACAAAACTAGAGCTCTACCGCTAGGGTGCGTGGAGAGAAAAAGGATCTCTTACGGGTTATTGTATGGAAATTTAAATGAGGTCTACTAAAAGACAACGCACCATTGTTTAGCGAGCACTTGTTTTTATTCAACGTTAATGATAAAGTAAAAATTACTAGGGTAACAATGTTGAGATCGTTTGAGTATACAAAGATTTTTAGCTAGCACAACTAGCACTGTAATTTTAGTTAGAGCTTAGATTACATAACATTATTCTTTAAAACGGCTTTTTTCACGGTCAAGCAGTTCAACTACGATTGTAAAATGGTTTATTCCAAGTTGGGACATCTGCTTGCTGAGGAATCGACTACTCTCTGAACATCTTTGACGGCAGTAATTTTCTCTTACTTATAGGCGATTCCGTTACTTCACTCCAGTCAAACCCGTCTTTGTCCATTAGGTTTTATCGCGTATCTATGATTTTCTTAAATCTGATCCTTCCGTAAAGTACGCATCCACTTTAGATGCTAAAAAACGACTTTTCTTAGCTCTTTACGATATTGGGGAACAAGGTCATTTGTTGCTTTGACTTCAGCCACCACTTCAGCCTTTTTTACGCTGCTCATACGTAGCAACAAGTTCTTTCCAATGACCATGAGAGCGATCTATTAATTCAGCTTGCAGACGATCCCAGACATTTGGGATGGTATCATCTATATTTTCGTCTGAAGCGGGGGTTTCAACCGTAGTATGATCGGATTGGGTAGATTCGCTATCCGAATAATCTTCAAATGTTTTTGTCGATACGTTGGAATCTTCATCCGAGTAATTCCCAATAGATCCCATACTGCTAGCGTGGCCATTATGCTATGGCGTCCAAAGTAGAATGAGGATTGGGGTCGTCCTTCCGGTGCTGTTATAATTTGTTGTGATACAAACGTATTCGTATTTTTTATGTGTTTTTGTTAATCGACTATTCAACAATTCTTCCAAGCTATTCCCCACTTGTACAAATTATATTGCTTTTTTGGGTTTTTAATATGTTACGTTGTTCGTGTCGTTGCAAACCAAGTTGGCAAGATTGTGGATGTTACAGAACTCGTTTCCATTGTTTCGTTGTTGTTGTTGTTGTTGTTGTTGTTGTTGTTGTTGTTGTTGTTGTTGTTGTTGTTGTTTTCCTTCTCTTACCTAGGCTATTATAACCTATTAGGGTGGGAGACCCTCAGTTTCGGTCTTATGCTCGGTCCTTATTAGAGGTCCATATATTTTACAGTGATTTGCTTGATGTTCAACAAATCTAACTTTAGGTTGAAGCATGGCTTCTTGTAGGTACTTTCGAAAAGTACTATCTAAAAGATGTACATCCATCCTCCAGATGATTTGCTAGTCGAACTAGCTGTTTCGCACCATGCTTTCGACGAGGTGGTTTGATAAGTGAACCCCGTTCCGAAACTCATGTCTTAATGTAGGATGTTTTGAATCATTTTTTCTCTTCGAGGATTTTTTCTTTCAACGAACGACGACAATGTGGAATACGACTGCAATTTTGATCCAGAATTCAATAGCGGCACGTGGATATTCGTTCTGCCTGAAGACATTTTAGCCGTTTTCCATCCTAAATAGGATGTAAGAATCTTCACAGCCAATTGAGGACTTGAAAGTTTCCATCGTTTGCCAATGTAGCAATGTTGTCCTTAGTTCATTTTATCTGTCTCTGACTGTTACTTTTTGCTTATTTCATTGCAATAAAATTGAAATTGATCTTCATGCAGAAGGCATCTTTGTCGATCTCGTTTTCCTGGCCGTCGTCCTCGTCCTGTGACTAACTGGAGCTGTTTATCCTCCAGCCTATGTCTGTTGACGTACAGTCGACAATAAGGATCAATTTAGACTTTTTTTAAGAATGATTTGTTGTAATAGTTTTCCGAATGGAATGTGATTGCTTGGTATCTCGAGAAACCGTGCCGATCGAGACCGGTTAGTGCCAAGAGCTACAAGGTCTGTCAAATCATATTGTTAATTCTTCATAAATTTGAATTTGTTTGAGGATCGGTATTGGTATTAGATTCGATCGATCGCGAGAAACATTCAGACAAAAACTTGTCATCTCTGACGTGCTTTGCGTTTAAGGCAATTCCCTAGAATTGCACTGCGCACCCCTTCTGCGCATAGTGGCGTTAGAATTTTTTGCGCGCGCGCCACAGTTGTACAAGGATAACACAGCAAAAGGCGCGCGTTTTTCACTTATCGCTTTGACAGAAAAACGAAGTCGGTTACCCCCATTTTTTATTTGCTCAAATAGTTAAATATATACGGAAAAATGATATACTGAAGGAATAAAAAAAGTTGGGTGTGATTGTTTTGAACATTAGCTACTACGGGTTATTGTTTAGGAGATCGGATTTTGGCAGCTCGACAAACAGAACTTAATTTTCTAAAGACTAAAGGCACTCTTTTTGAAAACTAAGAGTTGTGATTTTTCCTCGCTCGATCAGTAAAAACGCGTCAACTCTACGCCCCTCTGTTGTGAAAACGAGGTCGGTACCCCCATTTTTTTAATTACATTTTTTGTAAGCCCTTAACTTCAGTATTGTTTATGCCAAGTTTAAAAAAATTCTGGGTTGTAGAACTATATCAAGGGAATTACCTTAAAAAAGACCATCCGCTTTAGCTTACTGTAATTATTTATGGAACTTAAAGATTCGTTAAGATTATGATTTCGAGAAGTTTCTCAACTGAATCTGCTTAGTAAGATTACATCGGCGAATTTTATCAAAACAAAAATGTAACTACTAAGACATGTCGGTGTTTTGTTTGATGCTCAAGTAGATCTACTTGGGAGGGTCATGCCGAATTTCTCTCCCAGGGATGAAAGCGATAAATGTTACTTGAACTTTCCGCTGTCATGCCCCGCGTAGCACGTTTGCCAAAATTGGATAATAGTATTTTCACAGCTAATGGTCTCGATTAAATATGTTTATGTATGTTAAATGAATACTACTCCGCCGGTGCTGCATATATGGCAAAAGACTTGAATCAATGAATCAATTTCTAGCATCTTTTTCCAAAACATACTCTGTCGTACGTTGTCAAACTGTGTGCAAAAGTAAAAAGAAAATTAATTATCACTGTTGATAACCACATTTAGTATTTACTTTAAAGCTCTTGCAGAAAGCTAATTTGATTACATGTGTGGGGATAATAACACTTAGAAGAATTGCATATCATTATACATACCTATTTCAAAAAACGTTGTCAGTGCGAAACGGCAAATGGCGATTGGCAAATGGCAGTTCTAGGACCGAAAGGAGCCATGGGTCTCATTAAATTTCTACTAAATGCTGAAGAATATAGATAAATCAAACAATTATCCATTAAAGATCATCAATGTATGTCTCATGACATTGCTAGACTTTATTTAACACCTTAAATTTTACGAATGATTAGTACCCAGAAGCACCGTTCGGGCTTAGAACTGCCATTAACTATTTGCCATTCGCCATTTGCACTGACAACCTTTTTAGAAATAGGTGTACGATAAGAGGTAAAAGCGGAAGACGCGAAGAGAGCATTTGAAGAAGGAATAGCGGTGAAAACTCATTTACGTTTGCAGGGCAAAACGCCTTCTAAAACAGACCTTTGTTAGGCGATATTGCATTGTTAACACAAGGAGGTGCCCTTACAAGAAATGCTGAATCATCCAAAGTGACTTGTTAGAAAGGAAAAGCTCAAGAACAAACGAAATGGAAAACACAATAACGTAAGGGTAAAGAAAGCATATTATGAATTCGATTCTAATAACAAAACTTCGACACAACCTCACGTGTACGTTTATCATTTCAATCAAATAAATCGGAATCAATGGATATTTTAAAGGAGAAGCCGGAACAGCCATTAAGGTAATTACTGGATCACATAGACGAAGAAAAGAGAGTTTCCACTTTGCGTGAGCAGCGCCGAGCAAACCGGACTTAGAAAGCCCGTGAAAAATATATCTGATATGATAAAGAATGAATGCTGTTTAAAATTGACAAACCAAAGCGTAAGATACAACATCAATTAAAAATGGCGGCTTTAAGCAATAACTTTAGTTTATGGGACGAAAGCAGCACACACGGAGCAGTAATCGCCCGTGTTACCTTCAACAAACATTATCCGTCATTGAATTTTGTGACAGGGATTCTTATAATCGTTATTGCGCCGTTCAACATCGTGGGAAACACATTCGTCATAGCGGCTGCGGTGAGAGACCCTTTGAGACATCTTAGGCACTTGCCAAGCACCCCACTGATATGTAGCATGGCCGCCAGTGACCTTCTAATAGGACTAGTCTACAGCCCCGTGTCCGCTGCCGGTCACTTTTTCGGAAATAATGTAGTCCATAATCTAGAGCACGCATATAATGGGTTGTGCTTCTGGCTCGTAACAAGCTCTGTGTTGCACATTCTTGGTCTTTGTGTTGATCGACTGATGGCTGTCGCGCGTCCAAATAAGTACTCGACTATAATGACACCGCGACGCGCTAAACTCGCAGCCGTCGGGATATGGCTTTACTCCGTGGCTTTTGCATTAATGGTGGGGTTCCTAAGCGCCCGATATGCTCTAGGCCTGGCTTTCACTATACAAATAATGCTGGTTATACTCATAATCCAAGTATTTTATTCCTTCATATTGTTCTTTGTTCACCGACAAGCAAAGCGAGTTCAGAGATTCGAATCCTCGGCGACGACTGTCCGATTGGTCCTCGAGCGCGAACGAAAGGTGACGCGAGCGATCTTGACCATGCTGACTGTCTTTAAGACTTGTTTCGTCCCGTGGACTTTGACTCAAGTTGTTTTCTACGCATGCGCTCCATGCCGCTCGCAGTTCCATATTTTAGTATTGTGCTACTATGTCATGGGAATGCTCATCAATCTAAATGCTGCAGTCAATCCATTCCTGTATGCCTGGAGGCTGAGAAAATATAGAAATACAATTGAAAATTTGATTGATGGCTGTCCAGTTTGCATGGTGTCGTCGCCCAAAACGTACCAAGTAGAGGATGTTGTCATGGGTCAAGTGCACCAGTCACCGCAGGCCTCCAATCAAGAAATGGAATAATTAGACGGGACCACCCTAAAGGACATATGTTTACCGTAGCTCATGGCATTAAAAGCTCAATAACCTCCTTGAGTGGACGAAACCATGATCGTGGGTTATCATTCATGATTTGGTGCAGACCGCAATCAGGAACGACATATTCCTACTTGTCGGTTCATTCCTTGTGTTTTCCACAGCCGTCGGTTACGACTGTCGTAAAGACGCTTTAAGCGAGGACGATGACCTCTTTGGCAACGAGATCAAAAGAAGATGCGTTGTGATCAATTAATATTTAATAATTTAACTGCATTGCAATAGAACAAGCAAAACATTATTGTCAGCGACAGATAAGCATAAACTAAGGATGTCATTTTTACAGTAGCGAAAGTAGTAAAAGGAATTTAGTCACACGTGCGCCTTGTATTGTTCGTTTCCGAGAGTCGCGCCTGGTTTAGTGACTGGAAGCATTTCGCAGTTACAGCGGACGTTAGACCGCTAACCAAATCGAGAGCTCCAAAAAAATACAACGCACCAACGCACTGTTTATCGGTGCTTTATCCCGGACAGTGGCTAGGAAGGGGATCCACTTTGATGTTGTTATGTTTGTGATCGGTCTTAAGCTGTGACAGTCGCAGAATTGGAAGAATTCAAAAGTCATGATTGACGTCCACCAAAAATAAAAAAAAACACAGATGTGATACGTAAACAAAAGCCACAGGATGCACGTATGACTAAAAACGAGTGTAAAGAAAAGTAAACGGAGGTGATCGTCACATCTTTTATAGGGTATAAAATTGCCATCCCTTAAGGGGTGTTAAAGGATTTTTCCGATTTTGCCATCCCTTAGGGTATAAAATTCGACCAACTGCCATCCTAAGGGAATGTTTAACTTTTATCCGGTAATGTTTCTCTCAGGGTATAAAATTCGACCAATGATTAGTCCTAATGGGGTGTTTAACGTTTTTTCCGATTCTGCCATCTCTCAGGATTAAAAATTCCTTCGACCACACCCAAATTTGCTATCTCTTATGTGTTAGAAGTTCTGTTGACCATGCCAAAATGACTTCCCTTAAAATTAATTTTGCAGACGATCCACCCCCGTCTGGTTTTATCGGAGTCCCCCCCCCCGGAAACGCCCCGTGTCGCATATTTGTCTATTATCAGTACTTTTTTGTGTATTATATTGGATTGGTCTTACTTAACAATAAGACTGCTATAAAAATAAGCCAATAATAAAACACACAAAAACATAAGCGATTTCCAACTTAGCCTATATAAGGAATAAATCCTTAAAATCCGTAATATACCATACGCGTGTATGACGTATCCAGCACTGTTGAATGAGGGATGAGTGTAACTGCGCATAGTAATGCAAAGAGGAATTTTGCTGAGAACGCCACGAGGTAGCCTCCTCTGAAGGCAACGCTCTTGCCCAGAAAGCAACATAGAATAGGGGCAGGTCTGTAGCAGGATTTGAGGACTAAAGGCCTTAGTTCCTTAGCCCCCCCCCCCCTAAAGTGCCTTAGCCCCCCCCCCCCTCCCCACCCATCGTGCCCTCCCAATATCTTGTGAGGCCTACAGCCCTGTTGAGCATAGCAGGCACTCAAGTCTAACCAGGCCCGTACCCAGGAGGGGGGGGGGGGGGGGGCAGAGTGTGCGAACGCCGAAAGTCCACTTTTTAGTTATCAATAGTCGTGCTATTTGTAGACATAACTATAAATCATAAGCTAGATCACTCTGGTGATCCCACGTCCGACAATAAACGTCCCGTTGAGATACTGCAAAGGCATAAAAAAAGCCCTTTTTGTTCTTTCGGAGGTGGTTAGATTTTTATCAGAGAACTTCCTCCCTCACTCACAATGGACAATGCATTCTTAGCTTTTTCTTCCTGGACCTGACACTGGGTACCAGAGGCTCCAACCTTACCCAGGGTATTCTGCCCCCTAAATTGAAAATACTTTATTGCAAGAAAAATTTAAGATAACTTCCCGCGTTTGAAGTCTAACCTTATTTTACATCATGATGGCTTTGGATGAAGGAGGTATAACACAGGATTCCCATTGTTTACTTCGAAGTGCTGACTTTTATGTCACGTGACATTCGACGCGCGCGTCGGTGAGAGTTTTCGCGCCAAAAGGACATCGAATATGTGACACATTCAACAAAGGTGAGCCATCTCATTTTCTACTCTAGATAAACAAATACTCCATACACCGGAGCGAAGAGTTTTTAAGTCTTTCCGAGCTTTATATATATGTATTTCCTATGCAAATGTCGAAGCAGAACTCTTGAAAGATTCACATTATCAAGTTCCATCTCGGGTCGCCGGAGTTCTTCGCATGAAACGAAGGAATCTTGCTCAGCAAGGTAAAGTCATAAAGGTCAAACGTTACTGAATCGTTTACACTGAACTAGATGATAAGTATATATATTTTAACTAGTGACGTATGGAAGTCAGCATTTTGTGTGTAAAATTGAATAGTTGATCATCAAATACTTTGAGATCTTATCCTTTCAGCTGTGTGTACTGTAGCTTAAATATATATGTGATTGTGTGGAAATTTAACTAATTGATCATTTATTATCAGCATAGGTGATATCAGGGGTGATTTTTGTTAATTGGTAGAAGAATTTAAGATTGGTAATTGTGCTGCATTTTATTTTTCAAGGGGTGGAGGGGGGCTGCTAGGAAAAAATTACCAGTACCCTAAAACTTTTCTCTGTAACAAAAAAAAATTCATATTAACTCACGAAAATACAACAACTTCCTAAATTTAAGCAAATATACATAAGGTATCATAATGCTCATATTTAGCTTCTAAGAAGTAAAATAGTTGTCTCATTATTGTTCAAGGCTCTAAGAATGGGCTTGTATTTACATTTAATTAAAGCTATAGGTTAAAGATATAGTTTACTTCCACACAGCGCTATTTATGTACCAACACCACTCTGGAACTCTCCCCACAACTTTTGACTCTTTCTTTCATATAATTTCCCACAAATACAACACCCAACTTTCTGCCAAATCTAGTTACACCCTACCCAAAGCACGCACCAACTACGGGAAATTCAACATCCGATTTAGAGGTGTACAAATTTGGAACGAACTCACCCAAAATGACAAAGACCTAAATATGAAATCCTTCAAAAAAAAATTATCAGACGACCTAATCGCCACCTATTAACCCACCCACATCTTCACCTGTAACCCATACTATCACCTAATTCTTGGCAATATATTCCTTCCTTTTGTTTTTGTTTCCGCTCTGCTTGTACCAGCTTGTATTCTTGTCGTATCCTTGTTGTATCCTTGTCGTGTCTCTATATCTGTGTTTTTCTCGTACATTCTTGCTTATGCACACAGCCTCCAGATCTCCAAACTAGGATTTTCCCCTAACATTTAAGTGCACCCTAGCCCGTTTAGCTCTCAAGCTATTCTAGGGTGCCCGCACCGAAGTATTGTCCCCCCTTGGTATGCAACTCTAGGTTTTTTGTTTTTTTTCTTTTTTTCTCTCCTCTCCCTATCAATAAATATATGAATATAAAAAAAAAAAACAACCTATGTAACACTTAATTTTGTGTGCAAATAAAAGATGTTTTGTTTGTTTTGTTTACTGTACATTCAAGGTATATACAGTTATTCATATAAAACTGAAATCTAAATTTTGACACGAATTACAGTGCCTCCCCCTTACCAGGACACTAAAGAGAGCATTTACTTATATGTGATTAGTATTTTGTTATATACAATATTTTTCTTTCAGAAGTAACCCTTTAAAATGCTTATCCCTCCTTCTCTACCATGTTCAGGTGTGTGTAATTTTAAGGTCCTATATCTGTGCATTTTTTCTATGAATGATTGATACAATGCATACCTGTAGCAAGGTGATTGTACCTGCCAACTCTCCCACATTAGGTGAGAGTCTCAAGATTTTGGACCTGTTCCCTGGCAATCCCACCTACAGTAGAGCACCAAATCTCTTGTTTATTTAGCATCCAGAAAAAATTTTTCTTAAAGATAAAATGATACTTTGCCTACAGTATTTCCCAATGAAAAGCCTTTGTGTAGCACCATTTTTTGCCACCAAAGTTTAAATGGTTATGTGAAGTTCCATACAGATTTGGGGTGAGGGGGCAACTGCTTTGTTCGAAGACCACCTTAATTCTTCTTTGCCTTAATGCTTCTCCCATAGGAACAGTATTACCTCTACATGACTCAAATAATTATTGTGTCGTGAAGAGGTCTTCTATAGAATTTATTGGGATTCTCGGTCAATGTACTCTTTTGTATAAGACCCCAATAAAACTGTCCGTCTGTCGTCTGTCTTAGGGTATACCCCACCTTCCCTCCCAAAAAAGAATTATGTAAAGTGGACCTTTCAGCTATGGACCTGCAATGTATGATGTGTTTCTTTAACAAAAAGGGTTGAAAGGTTGCTCAAAGAAAATAATTATCAAAATGAATTTGATAGTGCTATATGACATTCTATTGGTCCTCAAAGATTTGTTTTGACATACATACATATGCATGCATATATGTGTTTTATTACAATACTTCAAAAATTCTGAGATGTCATTGTTCTTTATCACCCTCACAAAATTGACATATTTCACATATATGTCAGAAGTATGCCATTTTGAATACATTAGTTTTGTTTACATGTTGAATTAGTATTTTGCTTTGGTTTAAATTAGCATTTTGCTTTTAAAGAGGTCAGTGTAGGTTAAACATGCTCACAACTTGTAGAAAAAGGGCTTTGTAAGATGTAAGGCAATTTCAATATGGAGGAGCTGTCCTTTATAATAATACCATGTTTTGTTTTAACTCAATTCCAGGGCCCTACCCAGTGATCATCTTGCTATTTTTTATTGTAAATGTTCTCAGAATCAGAAGATTGCTATGATTACCCTGAGGAAATATTTCAAGGAGTTGCTTACCGTTATGGCCTGAGCCTTCCTGTCATTGCTGCATATCATAATCAAATCCCTGATGCAGTTATAAACAAGGTAAAATACAGTATTTCTAAGTTGCTTCAATAACAAAAAAGAATGAGTTCACATCTTATCTTGCCACCATCTAACTAGGAATTGTATTTGTGTGCCAACACATCATCAGTTTTATTAGATTAGCACAGACATATAAGTCAGTGGTTGACCCATTGACTCTTGGCTATTTTTGAGCTGAATTTACAAAAAAAAACAGACTAAAAACAGATACCTCCCCCCCTACTCTGAGTTTTATACAGCCCGTCAAAGTCAAACACAGCTGCACCTAGTCAGCGGTATCCAAGCTTTCCAACAGTGCTTTGCGGTCCCCACTTTTAATCCCTCGTCGTTGTGCTGAAGCCAGCACAAGTTGATAGTTGCTTGTATTTTTCATCAAAAATACAGCTGTCAGCATATTAGGAGAGTGTCTCAGGACATCATGAAGTCTATTGGGGCATAATTGAGTGCGTTGCTTATGGATATTTGCAAGCAATGGTGGATTCATGATGATTTTTTTCTTGTTTGGCTTTGCCCAGAGAAAATAATTTTCTAATGAATCACCACAGCTCTCCTAAATGCTGTCTTTTCTGAAACTAAATTGATTCCAAAATTGTTTACACTGCTATTCTGGGTCTGTATGACCTGGAATTGATTTGTTTGGCTTCGGGGTGAAAAGACTTCTAAAAAAACATCTGACTTTGGGGAGAGGGAGTGTTGACTGGCCCTCCCCTCGTGAATTTTCCCCTGGATCTCCCAGAATGCTTTGCAATACGTAAAGATATTTTCGTGGTTGTACAATCCTTCAAGGAATGGACATTGTGTTTTGAGGCCAAGGAAATGTACCTGGAGGATCAGAATAAAGGTATCTATTTGTGTCTTGAGCTGTGTTTGCTGATCTCTCTCCCTTGATATTTTGAGCGTTTTATTGAGAGGGGTGATTCTGCTTTTCTCTCCTTGTTCGATTTGAGATTTGTCAAAGAACCTGTGCAATTATTTGGCTTAAGAGTAGATGCCAACACCTTGGTTGGATGCATATTTGCAAGACCATTTATCCCTTAGACTGATGCCTGAGTATATTCATCTTGTTGTGTTTATTTTGAATTTATGAATTTTTTGGGTTGTGGGTACTTCCCAAAGCCGGTACAGGCCGGTTGAGGGGTCAATGTGTTGAAGAAATACAACGATGTGACATTAGAGTTGGTACTGCAAAGTACTGGGGAAGGTTGGATACCGCTCACCAGGTACAGTGGTGTACGTGATATTTTAATTGTTAATGAATCAATCAATCTAACCAGCAAATATTCACGTCAGAAATACCATTGTATTTTTTCCTTTCACACAGGGTGATCGCGAAGTTACCTTTCCTGCAAGATTATCCTACAGTACATCCATTCAAGAAACTACTAACCCTTTAAAGAAAAGCATGGAGTCTGACCATTCTCCAAATGTCGATGGGATTAATATTAAGATTGGTGAGGTGTTCAGCCTTCCTGGAACCCACAGCACAACCATTTCCAGTACTACATCAAATACCCCACACCAGTATCGGGACCTTCAGTATTGCAACAGTATAACTATTCAAGGTCCATTAGGCCTACAGGAACCGGCAATACAATCTGTGTACAGCATTCCACCACTTGGAAGCAGGACTGATCGAGGTAATTGGTCTGAAATAAAGGATTTGACCACAGTCCAATGGGCCACCAATACTACGACCAGTAATGTCAAGACAACAGAAATGCCTTTAACAGGAAGAGGCTGCGTCACATCAAGTGATACTGCCCCTTTGAGCACTCAAGGGTCAAGCATAGATTCCAAGCAAGCTGGCGAATGCAGAGCTTCTGTCCCTATGGAAAGAGATGTGATAGATAAAAGTCGCTTAAGTGAACCTTCACCCTTGGCAAATGGTCAGATAGACGTGGGTAGTGCCATAGAAATGGAGAGGTGGCAAGCTGAAAAATGTCAACTAGTGGCTGAAGCAGCCAGGAAGAGAGGTCAGATAAAGGACATCCTTAGTAAGATGAATTATTTGTATGGAAAGCGAAAACCTGGTAGACCGAAAAAAGATTCAGTGACTGTAATACTTAAGCGACTCAATGAGCTCTCTTTAAAAAGACAGAATAACGAAAGAGCGTTATGGGATTTGAGCCGAGAGCACGACAGACTAGTCACCTTGCAATCTAAGGTGCAACAGTCTAAACTGGAAAAAATGTTGGAGATTGAGAAATTACGAAAAGGGAGATTGGCTACGAGGATGAGGCTACTCACGGAGGAGGATGCTCTACATCAACAGCTGAAGGATCAATTGGATCATACCATTGCCAGGTTGCATGCAGAGAAGAAGCAGTTAACAGAGGGACTAGATAACTTCAAATCCGACCCATCTGACGAATCGATTTTGCGGACGAAAGATATCGATATGAAACCAAACTCGGACATGATATGTAGTTTACCTGGGAGTGCATATCACACAAACGAATCTATGATTGTTGAATATGACAATGAAATCGAAGATGAGGGTAAAAGCTTGAATGGAAGACCTGTGTCTCCTTCAGGATCTTTTGTTGGCTTTCTAGATAATCCCGCACCCCCTTCTCACATTATTAAGAAAACATCCCTAAATAGAGCATCTTTAGGGTCACCTTCAACGTATGAGCCCTTTCAAAGGGACATTACAGTACAAGCGAGACCTAGAATCTCCCGGGAATCTCCTTCAATTGTTGATGCGCGTTGGAAAGACATTACCCTACAAGACAGAACTAGTTCGTACCCGATGATTTCAACGTATGAATCAACTCACAAGGACACGAGTTTACAGCAGCGAAGTAATCCATGCTTGGGCTTAGGTGTGTCTTCATCAGATAAAACCCTTCAAAGAGACACTAAATCAGAAGAAATACCGAAGCCATACATGAAAATGCCTACAACGTACGAAGGCCTCCAAAGAAATATTACAATACAACAAAGACCAAGCTCATCCTCGACGAAGGAATCTCTTGCTGACTTACCATCAGCATCAATACAGATGCTCAATTTATCCGTATCCCAGGAAGAAGGTCCACAGCCTGTTCCAATGAACTCTTCGGCGGAACAAAGGAGTCATTCATTGAAGAGAAAGGCGCCGCAAGAATTGCACACAATTATGGTTCCATCACCGAGTAATGATCCCATAATACCGAGCAGCAAGCGCCCGAGAAAGTCAACACCAAGAAAGCTGCTACCGAGCTCTCGTGGTCCGTGTATTTCGAGGATCAACAACGAAAATAAAGGTGAGTCTGGAACAGCTTTGACTAAGGTGACAACCGACTGGGATCAACGCGGTAAGTAAAAGTACCACTTTTTTCTCATGTACTCACAACCATATGGCCAGCAATAAATTATGCCAGAAGAAAAATGGTTATTCACTAAAAGCGATGTGATCATAACCAAAAAGAGACTTCCACAAAAGATTGTCATAACCTTTCTAAATCATGACTGGGGCAAAAATGCCTTGCCTCGCTTAAACAGGAAGCAAGAGGTAATTTTTTTTTGAAAACTAATCAATTTCGAAAGAGGCTGTTTTGGCTTTGAAGCCCTGCCAATAAGTCGGTAACATATGTACTTGGTTGGTTAGTCTGGTTATACAGAACGATTATTTAACTATGATGTGCCATATATCGTTTAACAAAGCTCACACAGACTCAGACTCAGACTCAGACTCTTTATGTGAAGTCCTAGAGTATTGAATCGTTAATGCTAAAATTGAATCGTAAAATTATTACTATACATTTCTAACGTTGGAATTTTCTCAATATCATTGCACATAAACCAAACCTTGAAACAGTACCTGCATCGTGCATGCAAGCGCCTTCCATCAAGGTGGAGATGGATGAAACAAGTGAACACTTCCAAGGTATCGTCTGCCAATGTACCATTATGACGGTCTCCATCATTCGTGTTATTTTAGTCTCGAACAGCTATTACCGCAAAGCCCCATTAACTCGAAACCTCAGCCGAGTCGAAAAACTAGGGGCACTCCCATAAAAATAGACGGGGTGGTCGACGGCAACCTCACTTTTAAACCTTTTTTGGGGTGTGTTCATCACCCGTTCTAGTACTTAAGAGATGGCACATTAGGGTAAAATTTTCTTTGTCGCATTACTTCAATGACTTCTTTCAGATGCTGCGTCGGCATTGCCGCAGTGCCCTTCTCCATACCCAAAAGAAACTTATGAGTCCACGACTACAGATTCCACGAAGTCCGCGACTACATATTCCAGTAGTAATTCCACATCTCTACAATCCAAGGGCCCCGTGCTCGATTCGGTGAACTCATGCACTGCTGTGAGTGCCGATGATTCTCTTGTTCCGATTTCTACAGAGTCAAGCTTTCCAGTGGTATCGTTGACAGGGTCCAGGATTCGCAATGATAAGTACGACGGTACTGGGCTGAAAGCAGTGTTACACTCGGAGGACCACCAGCATAGCACCGTCCTCTACAACAACGACAACAAAGGTACGTGCTCCTTCGTTGTCAGAACCCCTCAGTATGCTCTCTGTTAAAATTACGCAGTCAACAGCATTTACCAGGACCGTATCAGGGCGGGGTACTGAGGCACGTGACCCCTCCCCGAATATTGGCAAAAATAATAAGGAAATGACCAGTAGTAGTAGTAGTGACTGTGCCCCCAATATTTTTGTTTTTATGCCCACCCCTCACCCAATATTTCGAGGCCTATGATACAGCTCTATTTTGCAATTCAATATTTGTTCATATGGTATAAGTCTGAGTACGACGCGAGAGAAATCGAAGGCTGGGAATGTCGTAGTCATACGACCTTTTCTAAGGGTTTTAGTGCCTGTTTTTGTTACAAATCCAATGATTCAATGGATCCAAACAACAGTTTATTGGATTAAAGAATAGAAGGTGTACACAATAAAATGATGGTTGCTTTTGGACTAGTTTAATCGCATCGGTGGAGCGTTAAATTAATCTGGCCTCTGGTACTTTAACTTTCACTCCTTGACAGACTTTGTGCTTGATCCCTTGGCTATCTTCTCTCTTCGTCAACGCAGCACATTTTAGCCATTTGCATTCGCTAATATTTTTTATACTTTTTGCCTAAAGAAAAGTCTTTGAAAGAAAAGAAAAGGGTTTGCATTGATAAATACGGCACTGTGCTGAGTGCGGTGTTATATTCTGAGAACAGCAAGAATTGCACCGTCCTCTACAACAACGTCAACAAAGGTACGTGCTCTGTCGTTGTCAGAACCCCTCAGTAGGCATCTTTTTCTGTCCAAATGACGCTGTCATCAATATTTATCAGGGCCGTAAAAAGGGGGAGTAGGGGACACGGGACCCCCTAGACTTTCTCCAAGTCGACCTCATCGAGCGAAGCGAGATTAAATCACCGAAAGTCTAGTGACCCCCAACCCCAATCCCCCCCCCCCCAAAAAAAAAATAGGAGATGAACAGTATGGGCAAGCCTTTCCCCCCAATATTTCCTTAATGTCTTGTATCCCCCCATCCAATAACAAGCCTATGCTAGGTCTGTTATGCAATACAATAATTTTTTATATGATTTAAGATTGGGTACGAGATAAATCGAGGGGTGGTATGTCGTAGTCATAGGATTTTTTCTAATCGGTTTTGGTTACAAATCCAATAATTCAATGGATACAATCAGTGGTTTATTTAAGCCATACAAAAATAAAATGATGTTTGCTATCTGACTACTTCAATCGCATGGGTGGGGAGGAAACTTGGAAGGTCTTGCCTCTGGTACTGTCGGTCCTTTACTGACTTTGTACTTAATCCCTCGGCTAGCTTCTCTTTTCGTCAACGCAGCACATTTTGGCCTTTTGCAAGTCTATAGCGATGTTGTTATTACAGTTATGATATTTTTTATACTTGTTTTTCAAAAGAAAAGTCCCTTCTAGAGAAGGCAGCCGAAGCTTTCACTCTGGACGTATTTGGCTTGGGAAGTGAAAGGATTTGCAACCCTATTCCAACCGGGTTACCAAGAAACGGCAGAACAACCGTTGCTATACAAACTCCGGACAACGAAGTGTTCACGGTAGAGACTTCATTCGACAAGATTCGAGAACAAAGGATCCAGAAACTGCTTCAAAAGCGCAACGAACTACTAGCAAGCCTGGATGCGAGGGACAAACCTGACAGTAAGAGGAATACTTGATCACAAGTATAGGAAAGAACAGTTGATCAAAAGAAAAGGCTTACGATCTAGCTGAACAGTTAAACAGTTGGTGGCGTGGTGGTCGTTTTGGAAGTTTTTAGGGCTCCAGCTCAGAGAGACTTTTCGAGGAGAACGGTAAATGAAATGATTGAGGACCGTATGATATTGTATATACATTACAATAACACAATTTAAACGTAACTGGAATCATTATTCCTCTTGTGATTTTATGAAATCGTTTGATTTGTTTCAGTTTTGGAATTTAAACAGTGTTTTATCATTTGATATGACGATTAAAGTCAGAATTTCAAGGCTAAGTGTTCTGTTTGCTAAGAATTCAGTTGACAGCTAATAACATTACTGTTGAAAGGGGAGGGGTGAAAACTCTAGGGTTTTCCAATAAAAGTAAAGCACAATATCAAATAGACCTTTTCGCAGTTAGAACAACAATACTTGGGAGGCCTTTGGTTTTAGACGTAAAAGAACCCCTCTTTGGCGAAAAGCAACAGGTCTCCCAAGTATTGTAATTTTAACCGCGAAAAGGTCTATTGGCGAAAAACCTTACCCCTACCAGTGAGAGGATATGGCTTCTTTATGCAAGCTAGCAGAATCGCACGATAATCCTATCCACAGTCACTTGACTTTGGGAGGTGCATTGTACGCGAATCTAACAACAAATAGGTTCAAGAGAGGAGTGTTCTCCGCTCGCACGCTTTCGATTTTCGTCTGAGTAAGATGCAAAAGAAGCAAAAATGCTATCAATGAAAAGAACGCGTAAGAAGCAAATATATTGTCCGGCTTCATACGCTTAGGGCGCGTTTTTTTACTCGTGATTCCGGAATGAGAATGATTAGAATAGAAAAAGCGCGCGTTCGTTCATCCTGCGTTCCCATTCCGGAATGGAATGAGAGCCATTCTACCCATTCTTGTACCTGTAGCAGAATGACTCGAATGCCATTCTGAACATTCTCTAACAACCGTTCCCATTCTAGAATGATAGGAAAAAACGCGCCCTTTGCCAGTTGGCTTTTTCGGAAATTGTTTTTTTTTTTTCGGGATTCCTGTGCGTGAGCAAAAACGCGACTCCGAAACACCTAAAACATCATTTTCAGAATTCCCCATGTAGAGCCGGCTACCAGGCTTACTCGTTCAACAGACGCTGGACGCGCCTGGTTACAAGGCAGCTCGTTAAAGGCTGTTTTATTTTTTAGGCCATAAAGTGTCACGATACCGTAATACTGAGGTCTAGTTTAGACGCATTTCTTATCATGTGCCGTTCCAAATGCAAATGCATTCAGATGGAAAAAAAACATTGTTTTATTTGCATTTGCTATCTGATCTTAGTGTTTCTGGTGAATGTGACATATTAATGATAATAATAATTGTGGTGATGATATAGTTCATGATAGCGTAGGACTATCACTTTTTTTGTTGCGGTCATTTTATTTCAGTTATGCCCGTTTCTTTTTGTTTGATATTGTTTCCATTCTTGGATTTGCTCTGTAATTTAACCCGTTTCTTCTGGTTTGATATTGTTTCCATTCTTTGATTTGCTCTGTAATTTAACCCGTTTCTTTTTGTTTGATATTGTTTCCATTCTTGGATTTGCTCTGTAATTTAACCCGTTTTTTCTGGTTTGATAGTTTCCATTCTTTGATTTGCTCTGTAATTTAACCCGTTTCTTTTTGTTTGATATTGTTTCCATTCTTGGATTTCACTGTAATTTAACCCAAAGCAGTGGGTCGATATCATCTAGGGAGGGAAGCCAAATCATTTCTCTCATTAATTTCTTTTTTTATTTCAAAATTATTTTTTACAGTCTTAAATCCTGAAAAATACTTTAAGCTGAAGGACAATACTTAGCATTGATAAATAAACAAAATATTTGTGCCATTTTACAAAGCGCTTATCAATCTCTTTAACTTCCCTTCATAAATATTTCCCATTGGAAATTATACTAGGCTAACTAAGCTATATCTCACAGAAATACCTATATCATCAAAACAGATAAAGAAACTATTAAACAATCATATGATTATCCTTGTCAAATTATAATTTTCCTTTGGAAAATAAAAACATACCCCTGCATTATTTTTTAGTCAGCCATTATGTCGAGACGAAACCAATAAAGAGCAACAAAACTAAATTACCAGTTTATTTAGAGAAAGGCCTTTGAAAATAACTATAATTCCTTTTTTAATCATTTTAATAATCTTTTGATCCATAAACCAGAAAAGACAGCAAGGAGACGGTACATTCACTTTTGATAAGTCTCCGCGAATGACATCAACTTATAACATTTGAAAGGTATAACTATGACGGCTTCGTGGGACTCATTAAAAACAACTGTAATGGCTGACTAGAATTCAAACACATTATCAACCAAATCAAATCCAGCAATAAGACTCATGTAAATAATCTATTAAATATAACATACTTTACATATCTTTTAAAGTTCAGAAAATTATAAAACAAATATACGTCTTACTCCATTTCCACATGTACTAATTTCAATCATTTTCACTCCTGTGCGATTTTCATTCTGTATAAAAATTTACACCAAAATTTGACAGGTTTTGAACCTCACTCCATTTGCGTTGTGTAAATCACTTTTTTTTACAAAATATAATAAATAATTTCTTAATAATCCCCTATGATATTTTAGCTAAACTGAGTTAGAAGCTTAATCCGACTCAAGAAGAATCATACCCTCTGATTTCGGATACACTTTTGTTCCTTTCCCTTCCCTTTGCATTTTCATTCCCCTCTTTCTTACCAGTCAAGTCTTCTACGATATTGACAAGGTTATCATTACTTCTGCCTACATCCTCTCTTGTGACACTATCACTAAGTCCCTCCTCCTGAAGCACTTCTTCTCTAGTCACCAGCCCCTCAGGGGCGCTCTCCCCAGTCTCTCGCTCCAAACGTCGAATCTTTTTAATTAACACTACCTCCAAACTGACTAACAACTTCCGCTTCCATGCTAGCTGCTCCTGTTCAAGTCTCTCTCTAGTGTTAATCAGTTTATCGCATAGCTCTTTTATGTTGAATTTTTTCCTTGGTTGCTTGGGCGCATTTCTAGCTTGTAACAGTGGAACGTCTTGTTCTCGGTTTGGTACGGTCTTACCATCACCCTCTGAAGATTTCTGAGCGCGAAGTGAAAGCAAATACAGCAAGAACGCTTTGTTCTCAGAATTTTCTCCCGTAGAATCCGAACTGATTTGTTGAGTATAAATTTCCCTCAACTTCTCTGTACTGATGGTGGGGCATGGATCTGCCATGTTCTTAGCACATGTATGTGTCTCATTTTTCGGATGACGTGATTTCGTAACCTTGGTAACAATAACGTCATCGTCGTCATCTGTATGTACTTCTTCTTTGACAGTGATGTTCAGTTTGTGGTTCTTCGTCTCCTGCAAAAACAAAGAAATAAAGCTTTAAGTATAAGGCGAAAAGTAAGATACAATTTATTCTCTTCTCTTATTCGTGTCATTTTTAAACTGCACAGAACATCCAGTTCACGTCTTGAAATATCGTGTAGTCGCGATGCTCACCAATCAATTTGTTGCTGTGTGCAGTCTAATGTTTTATGGAGCGACAATAAGAGATGAAAGCTATTGCTCGGCCTAAAATAACGCTCTATCCAGGCTTTTTATTATTATTTTTATTTTTTAGTGCAAAACAGCGTTTTGAATTCTAATTGGTCGCAAAAAAAATTAATTTTGATATAAGTTTTTTTTATTGCAATTTTACTTGTGTTATGACTTCTGACGAGCGTGTGATATTTAAATAACTTCATCTTTTAGTTCCTGAGGCTAAAGACAAAGTGTTACGAACATGTATACCATGGACGCTAAAAAATTACATGAAATTTTAGCAAATAGTCACTTAAAAAAGCTAGCTTTCAAACACTTTGTCTCGAGCTTGGATTAATTTCACTACACACGTGAGTGCTTGAATTGTTTAAATTTGTAAGCAAACTCAACTCAGATCTCATATCAGACTCGAAACGCGGGAGAACGTGGTTGACGGAAATATGAAAAATAATGGCGATATAGTATTTGCACTGTTAAAAGCTGATGTAGACACGAGTGTTTGGTTGTTAAAACGAATGTAAAAACCTAAATTAAAGCAAGTGATCATCAAGTGTTGTACCTTGTTTCGTCACCAAAATACAAATGGAGAAAACTCATGATTCTCACATTATTTTCACACGAGAAAAGAAAATATATTCACTGTAAATGTAAGAGAAGTATCATAGTAACGACGTCTTTTCTATAAGTGGAATCAGGGCTATACATACGTATTTTAAATCAGGTTGAAAATGTGCGTGTTGTCAAGCAAAATTGTGGGTTTGATCGCACGCAAGGACTAGCTCTAAATAGCTTAAGAACAAATAAGAAAGTTCTAAAGACAATAGTAAAATTTACCTGGTCCTATCAATCTCAAGTCCCCAAATAATTTCATGTAGTTACCTTTATGTCAAGTCCACAGGCTATCCTGTCTTCAGGAGTCATAATTTTCAACAGTCCGTGTTGTTCTCTGGGGGTAGTTTCATCCGGAATCGAATCCGGACTGGGGGGCCACCATGACCCAGTTGTCCCGGGGGTCTTTCTATACCCCTCCTCTGCATCACAGTGTTCCTCCTTGATAGTCGCAGAGGCAGCCTTGTATACCGAGCCGCGAAGTTCGGCTACCGCGTGTTGGCGCATCATCTGTTTTCCGTGCGTAGGGATAGAATGAATTGCGATGATTCGAGGCATAGTATCGTGGTCGACTGCGTAACCTCCGTTAGTACCGTGAAACGTGAAGTTCAACCCCCGCTTCGGTAGACCGTGGTCCGAAGTCTCAATAATTGGCGGAAGAATTGGCTCTATGTGACTAGGAAGCTTTTTACTGTTATTATTCCCCGCTGCGATCCCATTATTTACGTGATTTCCGCTTGAATTAAGATTCACACAAGCCGTCTTCCCAGCGTGGATTTTCTTGGGTTTATAGAAACTATCAAAATCGTGTGAATCAATATAACAATTCCCCTCATCGTCGAAAACCTTAGAATCATCTGGAGACTCCTTTAAATAAGTTCCTGCTTTTCCTTTCCCAAATACATACGAACAGTGAGCGAATGGAACGGATGGGACTCGAACCTGTTCTTCCTTCACAACGTTATACCCATTTATTACGGTGTTAATTTCGCCAGACGGCTCACTACTCGGCCTCGCAGCCGTCACTTCGTTCGCTGCCTCAAGCGATCTTGAATTAACTGTTTTAACATTTTTAAGTAAAACATTGTCTCTAAAATGAACAATTTTCTCGTCCGTAGGTGGTTCAATCCCAAATTTGAGTAACAATTCATTGTAAATACGATTTTTCTTCCGTGCCAGACAGTTTTTAATGGCACCCGTCTCGAAGTCTTGTGAAATTTCTTCTTGAGCGGGAAATCGACTGTCTAGCCTTCGCTTCTTTTCCTGGATATCAAAGTTTGTTCCATCGAAAAATGGTCGTTTGAAAGCACCGTGATCTCCGTGACTTTGTGGTTCTAAATCGCTCAGCATATTCACTGTGCATTGTCCCTTAGATTCTCTGAACGCGAACGGTAGCGGTGAAACATGGTTAGCATGGGAGTTCTTCCTAGGAAACTCGCTCCGTGGAAATACCATTCTATCCTCGTTTGTTTGTGTCTGTGTTATCATGTCCCGGTGCAGTCGTCTTATGAATGGATCCTTGGCCTGTTCCTTTTCTTTGGCGATCACTAAAAAAAAAAAAACAAAGATTTACGTCATTAATATGCATTAGTCGATCTGATTAAATTCTGTCACGTACAAGCGTCAAGGACATGTACACGAGTCTGCGCAGTAGGATCGAGTAATTCGGCACGTGATGAGTGTGTCAAGACCTCTGGGTAATATTTCATTTCCGATGCGAGGCGGCATTACCGTAACCACATACAGAAAAAGTACCATAAGTCTAAAAAGAAGCTTAAAGGATTACAAAGGAAATTTGCTATAGTTAAGCGTGAGCGTGGGCTTATACACTAAAATTTAAGAATACTGTTAAGATCATTCCCATCCTTTTAATACTCAAAAACTTAAACTGAAAATTAGACGATCTTATATAAAAGAAGAGTGTATACTGATTTATGTGCTTCTTAAATAGAACTTAATAGATCTCTAAAAGAATCCTCGAAAATTTCTTGAGTGTTAGAAACCCTTGCCTCTGATAGAAAGCATTTTATGGAATATAAAAGACAATCAACAATATATAATCACAAGCATCTAAGGTCGAAATAAATACATTTTATGAAATTTATATTCATGTTTGGTCCCCCAAAAACATGTCTGTGAGATAATTCGAGTAAGGTATTTTAACTTTAACATCCAATCAACAGCAATCAGCCCAAGCATTTGAGGGTAAAATTCGTGCATTTTATGATATTAATCAGTCATATTTCTTGCAGACATAGTCATACTTGACAGTTTGTTAATTATTTTTCAAGAGAAAGATAACATGCTGTGTGTATTGACTTGGGAGGAAACGGCGACTAAACAATACCTTGATGTAGAGACTAGAGGCTGATCTATGTTCCAACATACGTGGAGAAGTAAAAACAAAAAATAAATAACACACTTTGTTAACTACAAAAGTTGTACTTTTTCTCCTAAATGTTCTTCTAAAGCTGTGAAAAACAAAAGTCGTGGCATAATCAAACCGTCATAATCAAGTACAAGACAAACAATTGCAGACTTTCGAACATAAACATATCTACAACTCGTAAGCAATAATGTTATTTGTCTTTGAGATTTCTTTAGACATTTTGGATCGATTTTTTGTAAAAAAATCTAAATCAAATGCAATGCAAAAAAAACTAACTCGCAAACCACGTTGCGAACCGAAACATCTGAGTATTTATGTAAAATAAACATCCTGTTTGCTTAGAAACTAAAGATAAAAAAGCTGCGTAAATTTACGTCTCTAGTCACGCCATTGAGTCACGCATTGTAATGCGTGACATTCCGTGACTGCTGTACGTGACCAGGCACAAAACAGCTGTAAGGCAGATAAACCAAGAGATAAAAGTCAATAAATGTCCCAGGTTAAGCAAGGGATCACGGACTTACAGGAAATCCAAAAAAACACGCTTAACCATTTTCGTGGAAATACTCTTTCCTTGAGACGTGCTGGACCGGCCGCGGCAAAACCATAATTTTGGCACGGCTATTAGTTTCGCAGATTTTTGTGGTGAAAGCGCATCCTTGAAATATCCGTCAGTCGTAACCCGAAAGCGCGTAGCACGTTTGGATATTCTCTTGCCTTCCCGTTCCCTTGCTCTTCACAGAGGTGAATGCTTTTCAGTATTGTTATTTAACCCTGAATTATTCTATTCGTTGAGGCGAGCTGTAAATAACATGCGGTCGCATTGAGATCAGATTTTTTTTTTCGCACGATATAAAAAAAAAAAAAAAAAACGAAATCACTTTCCTAGCTATGCACAAGTGAAGGTTGTTTGCACAAGCTAGTGCAAAAGTTACAGTGGTAACCCGAACGCGAATTGAGAAAATCTACATACACACATGTTTGCACGGCAAACAGCGAACAGCAGCGGCACAGAAAAACAACTAAAGATTGTCAATAACATCAACAACACGTATTCGCCGCTTGGGGGCGATAATATCAAAATGGCAAACACCAGGGGAACATAAGGGCTGGTCAACCGTGAATATTATGGCTTACAACCTTTAGAAACGTTTTTAAGCTTTGCGTTTAAATTATTTTTGGATGTTTTTTTTTTTATTTTTTCTCTCTTATCGGCTATCTTTTATCATTCACCGTTTAACTAAGGAAGTTAGAGCGACTCAAAAACAGGATTTGTTTTTGAAAGTTTTCCCAGATCAAATGGTAAGCATCGTTTTTAAAGTGGTAAACAAGACGTTTTTATCATAGAACCAAATGTTGGTGTTCGTAAGTAAAAAGTTACCAATGAATAACAAATATGTTCTGTCACTGACCGTTTAAATGGTTTATTAGAGTCTGAAAAATCGTGCTTTGCACCATGGGTGATCTTTTTATTATTAGTTGAGCAAAATGGCGATGTCATAACAGATAAAAATATAAAATTGTTATGATCGCAACCCTGTGTGATCGTCTTCACTTCATTCCCTTTCGCGACTTCGACCAAAAATTATGAGTGAGGAGACGACAGTGATCTCTGATCCGCGTGATGAAACTACGTTTTTTTGAGCGCTATTCAACACTATGTAACACAACACACCCTGCTATAATTTCCACCTAAACATACCAAATTGAAAACCAAACTAGGAACCAATTACTCAATAAACAGTTTACCACAAATGCTACTAGAGAATTCGATAAAATCTAAGAACATAAGATCGATTGTCCCCTTGCACCTCCTACACAAACGTTCTCGAATTCCTTGCTAGTTCGTCATATACACTCTTCATTACCGAGGTTAAGATATTACGAAATTAGCCACTTGAAGTCTACGACGTGCGCTTAGCCACTCGATATACAAGGCTTATAGAAAGAAAAAAAGTTTTTCTACGATTTAAGCTTGATCGCTCTATTCTATTATTTGATTTCACTTGTCATGGAAAACTATAGAATCATAGATTATCATTGGTACAGCACTTTAAATAATTATCACCTATGTGAGAAGAAATACGTTAGCGTAGATTTCTACACTAGTCGTACACTGATAATACATCACTTCGACGATTTTTTTCTCAGCTGTTTACCCGTACTCTAATGTTTTCTCATCGTATTTATCCTTTAAGGCTCTATGTAAACGAGTACTTAGAAGACGACCGAAAACGCGGAAAACTCTTTGCACATATCTAGTACCAGCGACGGTGTATCCTCGGCTTCTTAACGAAGGCACTTATTTTTTGATTAACCAACTTACCAATAAATGAAGAGCATAAATAGTGAAAATGTTCCTAATATTGTATCCTCCATCCATAAGTAAATTTGTTTGAATCTAACTTGCTTTGAGAGTGACCGGGTTATATCGTGACTGAGTAGGCGGAGCCTTAATCTTGACAGGTTATCATGAGTGACAGCAAGGGGAAATAATCGTGACCGCAATATACTGGCTTCCACTTCGACCTCACGACATCTCAAAACCTGGCAAAACATGCGAAAATTGATCACAAACGCAATGGAATGTCGGGACGACACTCTATAAGACTCTTGAAATAATAACTTTAAAATTAGAAGTCGAATTGGCCGAACTAGAGGTCATCCTTTGTCGGCTTGTGTCACGGTTCAACCTCACGGTGGCCACGTGTTCTTGTGAATCTAAAAACCTCTATTACTACATTATTTATTTCAGACCACTCTGTTGAAGAATAAAAGCTTTTATATTCGTTCGAAAAAAAACGCTTGATTTTACATTCGTAAGGCAAAAAATTGTTGGTGCCGTGACTGTATCGTGACACAAGCCGTGTCCGTGACGTGACAATTCCGTGACACCAAGATTGTTATTATTACCATTTCAACGCATCCTACAGAGTTTAGAAAAAAAACATTTTTTTACACACTTATAAAATAACCCTTCTATATTTCAACGATGAACAAATGAAGTTCTTAGAAGCCAAAACACGCAATATGTCCGACCAAAGCTAGATAGCGTGCTGTTGGCTAGGAATTCCGTGCTGTAGTGGGCGCTTTTTGGACGTTTGCTTTGTAGGGAAACGTTATTTACATGCTTTAGCATTAGGAAACAGCTCTGCAATCTGATTTGCGCGGATTTTTTTATCATTGAAATCAAGTTGCCCCCTGATGTAAAAAGGCTGTATTGATACAAGTGTTTCGGATTCATGTCTAATTAAATAAATTCGTGTAAAATTTTACACCACGTTTATTTCTAATATATTGCGTGACTTCGTGACTTTTTTTTTTTACTTAGTGGAACATTATCTTTTCCATAAAGATAGCTAAGGAATTGCTATGACGGCTGTTAAGATATTTTCATCACTCATGAACATATCAAGCTAACCATTTTGAACTTTTCATGTCAAACTGAAAATATCATATTTACAAGAGGGTAGGTAAACTGTTTACGCATTAAACAGGTGTATTTTATTATATCCTTGGAGACCGTCAGAATCGTGAAAAAAGCCATTTTTTTAAGGTCGCGTCCTCTCTGGTTAGAAAATATTTGATTCTTTTGCCAAATAGAAATTCAGCCTCAAGTATCCAACAACGAGGGTAAAATAAATTATTGCAATGAATATGTAATGCAGGATGTATATACGGTGGCTATTATTATATACTTACTTACTAAGGGTACTGTTCTTTGTTTTTAAGATGCCAAAATCTTTATAAAACCACTCATAACAGAACCCTTCACTTTCCATTGGGACCTCTAAATTCGTTCCCAATTTCCCAAAGGTGTCACGCGATACAATCCTAAGACTACGAGATTTAAAAACTTACGGAAATCTAAAGTTTAGTCTCACAAATACAGGAACTTCTTTGATGATTCATGCATGTACGTGCCTATAAAAAAAATTACACTTGCGCGCGATCGTGACTTTTTGGCGGGAAGACAATTCAAAATGGCGGATGCGCATTAACTTTGTTATGTTCATGTGCCATTTGGAATGCAAAAGCACTGGCAAGACTAACCTGACGCTAAAGTCAGGAATTTGTAACAAGCAACATCACTTGTCGATTCAAGTACTCACGAAATATTTACACATAAATCACGCGGACTTGAGAAGGCATCGCCACAGAACGGCCGATTCGGAAATCCAAACAATTCAGCAAGTGGTCACAAAAAGTTATTGTGGGTCTTTTGAATGTGAAAGGTCGCCCTGGCTACAAACTTCGAAATTCCCGCTTAGAACAATGATAAGAAACTAAAATCATTACTAATTTAGTGATTTAACCAGAATCCTTGCTAAAACAAGCTTTGTTTGTCCATGCGAAAAAGCGATTTGGACTTATTTTTTTGCTTTCTGTTTAGTTTGTCAACTGATTGTAAATTTTCAATCGTGGGCGGACCGTACTGTTAAAACTATAGTTCGAACTGATACTCGAATCAGATAAATTTACCCTTAAGTCTCAGAACTAAATACTCCAGTATCTAAGCACCCTTGAATTTTATCCGCAAATCCATAAAAGCGATGCGTCCAAAGAACACGAAATGCGAGAAACGGTTCGATACACATGTTTAATGCACCTACGTGTTGCTATGACCAGCGTGCAGTCAGCCATTCTACTGGAATTTTGTTACCAAAAGCCGCAAAATATGGATCGTGCGGGTTTGTTTACAGATACACAAAACTTGTTAAAAATGAGAGTAAACATGCAAAGGTTTTATTAAAATCAAAAATTAGGTGCTACAAAGCAACCCCAGTTCACAATTCAATTTA